>NC_084601.1:45977285-46166336 GCF_033807715.1 Cololabis saira
ACCTTCGGATGTTTTAAGGCAAGCTATTGAAAACGTCAGAAAATTGAAGGAAGGAGTCTATATAGTTAATTTGAGTGACTCCTTTCATTATTGGACTCACCAAACCACTTAGAAAGTTTTCAAAGTTCCAACTGAGTGCAGCTAAACTCATCCATGGAGCTCTGCTTCCATCTTGTGGGCAAAAAAGGGATTTTCTCCCGTGCAGACAACACTGCAATTTCCCCCTCTTTTCTGCTGATATTTTCAATTCTGGTGGAGGCCAGTCAAAAAAAATGCAAAAGGAGGGCCCCATCATTGCTAAGCCATTTTGATCATTTTTAGATTTTTAAATGTAATTTTAGACAAGTTGGAGGCATTTTAATGCAGTATTTCTGCTGCTTTTTAACCCTGGCTGAAGTGCAATTTTTTCCTCTTTTCTTTCATTTGGCTGAAGTAAAGCCAGGAAAAACATGTGCAAAAGGCAGGCCGCATCATTGCTAAGCCATTTTGATCGTTTTTAGATTTTTAGATTGTGATTTTAGACAAGTTTGAGCAATTTTAATGCGGCATTTCGGCTGCTGTTTTTGGCTGAGTCTGGAGTGAGATTTTCCCCTCTTTTCTTCTCATGTTTCTAATCTGGCTGAAGCAAATGAAGGGAAAAAATGCTCAAAAGACAAAGCCCATTTTTGTGAAGGAATTGTGTTTATTTTCAGATTTTTTTTCAGAGCAGTTGGAGACATTTTAATGCTGTCATTCTGCCTTTTAGGCGAATATGCAGTACCTCATTTTGTCCACAGTACGGCGCAGTGATGCGCTCCGGGTAATGGGCGGGGGGGGGCAGACCTGTGTTTCAGGTTCAAAATAACTGTTTCTCGCTGAGAAACAGCCTAAAAGCGGATTTCTGTGAAAACACAGTTTTACCTTCTGATTTTTTGAGGCAAGCTATTGAAAAAGTCAGAAAATTGAAGGAGGGAGTCTATATAGTTGATTTGAGTGACTCCTTTCATTATTGGACTCAGCAAACCACTTACCTGTGTTTCAGGTTCAAAATGATCGTTTCTGGCTGGGATACAGCTAAAAAGTGGATTTCTGTGAAAACACAGTTTTACCTTCTGATTTTTTAAGGCAAGCTATTGAAAACGTCAGAAAATTGAAGGAAGGAGTCTATATAGTTCATTTGAGTGACTCCTTTCATTATTGGACTCACCAAACCACTTACCTGTGTTTCAGGTTGAAAATGACTGTTTCTGGCTGAGATAAAGCTAAAAGCGGATTTTTGTGAAAAGACTGTTTTACCTTCTGATTTTTTAAGGCAAGCTATTGAAAACGTCAGAAAATTGAAGGAAGGAGTCTATATAGTTGATTTGAGTGACTCCTTTCATTATTGGACTCACCAAACCACTTACCTGTGTTTCAGGTTCAAAATGATTGTTTCTGGCTGAGATAAAGCTAAAAAGCGGATTTCTGTGAAAACACTGTTTTACCTTCGGATGTTTTAAGGCAAGCTATTGAAAACGTCAGAAAATTGAAGGAAGGAGTCTATATAGTTAATTTGAGTGACTCCTTTCATTATTGGACTCACCAAACCACTTAGAAAGTTTTCAAAGTTACAACTGAGTGCAGCTAAACTCATCCATGGAGCTCTGCTTCCATCTTGTGGGCAAAAAAGGGAACTTCTCCCGTGCAGACAACACTGCAATTTCCCCCTCTTTTCTGCTGATATTTTCAATTCTGGTGGAGGCCAGTCAAAAAAAATGCAAAAGGAGGGCCCCATCATTGCTAAGCCATTTTGATCATTTTTAGATTTTTAAATGTAATTTTAGACAAGTTGGAGGCATTTTAATGCAGTATTTCTGCTGCTTTTTAACCCTGGCTTAAGTGCAATTTTTTCCTCTTTTCTTTCATTTGGCTGAAGTAAAGCCAGGAAAAACATGTGCAAAAGGCAGGCCGCATCATTGCTAAGCCATTTTGATCGTTTTTAGATTTTTAGATTGTGATTTTAGACAAGTTTGAGCAATTTTAATGCGGCATTTCGGCTGCTGTTTTTGGTTGAGTCTGGAGTGAGATTTTCCCCTCTTTTCTTCTCATGTTTCTAATCTGGCTGAAGCAAATGAAGGGAAAAAATGCTCAAAAGACAAAGCCCATTTTTGTGAAGGAATTGTGTTTATTTTCAGATTTTTTTCAGAGCAGTTGGAGACATTTTAATGCTGTCATTCTGCCTTTTAGGCGAATATGCAGTACCTCATTTTGTCCACAGTACGGCGCAGTGATGCGCTCCGGGTAATGGGCGGGGGGGGCAGACCTGTGTTTCAGGTTCAAAATAACTGTTTCTCGCTGAGAAACAGCCTAAAAGCGGATTTCTGTGAAAACACAGTTTTACCTTCTGATTTTTTGAGGCAAGCTATTGAAAACGTCAGAAAATTGAAGGAGGGAGTCTATATAGTTGATTTGAGTGACTCCTTTCATTATTGGACTCAGCAAACCACTTACCTGTGTTTCAGGTTCAAAATGATCGTTTCTGGCTGGGATACAGCTAAAAAGTGGATTTCTGTGAAAACACAGTTTTACCTTCTGATTTTTTAAGGCAAGCTATTGAAAACGTCAGAAAATTGAAGGAAGGAGTCTATATAGTTGATTTGAGTGACTCCTTTCATTATTGAACTCACCAAACCAATTACCTGTGTTTCAGGTTGGAAATGATCGTTTCTGGCTGAGATAAAGCTAAAAGCGGATTTCTGTAAAAACACTGTTTTACCTTCTGATTTTTTAAAGGCAAACTATTGAAAACGTCAGAAAATCGAAGGAAGGAGTCTATATAGTTGATTTGAGTGACTCCTTTCATTATTGGACTCACCAAACCACTTACCTGTGTTTCAGGTACAAAATGATCGTTTCTGGCTGAGATACAGCTAAAAAGCGGATTTCTGTGAAAACACTGTTTTTATCTTCTGATTTTTTAAGGTAAGCTATTGAAAGAGTGACTCCTTTCATTATTGGACTCACCAAACCACTTAGAAAGTTTTCAAAGTTCCAACTGAGTGCAGCTAAACTCATCCATGGAGCTCTGCTTCCATCTTGTGGGCAAAAAATGGAACTTCTCCCGTGCAGACAACACTGCAACTTCCCCCTCTTTTCTGCTGATATTTTCAATTCTGGTGGAGGCCAGTCAAAAAAAATGCAAAAGGAGGGCCCCATCATTGCTAAGCCATTTTGATCATTTTTAGATTTTTAAATGTAATTTTAGACAAGTTGGAGGCATTTTAATGCAGTATTTCTGCTGCTTTTTAACCCTGGCTGAAGTGCAATTTTTTCCTCTTTTCTTTCATTTGGCTGAAGTAAAGCCAGGAAAAACATGTGCAAAAGGCAGGCCGCATCATTGCTAAGCCATTTTGATCGTTTTTAGATTTTTAGATTGTGATTTTAGACAAGTTTGAGCAATTTTAATGCGGCATTTCGGCTGCTGTTTTTGGCTGAGTCTGGAGTGAGATTTTCCCCTCTTTTCTTCTCATGTTTCTAATCTGGCTGAAGCAAATGAAGGGAAAAAATGCTCAAAAGACAAAGCCCATTTTTGTGAAGGAATTGTGTTTATTTTCAGATTTTTTTCAGAGCAGTTGGAGACATTTTAATGCTGTCATTCTGCCTTTTAGGCGAATATGCAGTACCTAATTTTGTCCACAGCACGGCGCAGTGATGCGCTCCCGGTAATGGGCGGGGGGGGGGGGGGGGCAGACCTGTGTTTCAGGTTCAAAATAACTGTTTCTCGCTGAGAAACAGCCTAAAAGCGGATTTCTGTGAAAACACAGTTTTACCTTCTGATTTTTTAAGGCAAGCTATTGAAAGAATGACTCCTTTCATTATTGGACTCACCAAACCACCTTGAAAGTTTTCAAAGTTCCAACTGAGTGCAGCTAAATTCATCCGTGGAGCTCTGCCTCCATCTTGTGGGAAAAAAAAGGAACTTCTCTCCCGGGCAGACAACACTGCAATTTCCCCCTCTTTTCTGCTGATATTTTCAATTCTGGTGGAGTAAAGCCAGTCAAAAAATATGCAAAAGGAGGGCCTTATTATTTCTAAGTTATTTTGATCATTTTTAGATTTTTAAATGTCATTTTAGACAAGTTGGAGGCATTTTAATGCAGTATTTCTGCTGCTTTTTAACCCTGGCTGAAGTGCAATTTTCTCCTCTTTTCTTTCATTTTGCTGAAGTAAAGCCAGGAAAAACATGTGCAAAAGGCAGGCCGCATCATTGCTAAGCCATTTTGATCATTTTTAGATTTTTAGATTGTGATTTTAGACAAGTTTGAGTAATTTTAATGCAGCATTTCGGCTGCTGTTTTTGGCTGAGTCTGGAGTGAGATTTTCCCCTCTTTTCTTCTCATGTTTCTAATCTGGCTGAAGCAAATGAAGGGAAAAAATGCTCAAAAGACAAAGCCCATTTTTGTGAAGGAATTGTGTTTATTTTCAGATTTTTTTCAGAGCAGTTGGAGACATTTTAATGCTGTCATTCTGCCTTTTAGGCGAATATGCAGTACCTCATTTTGTCCACAGTACGGCGCAGTGATGCGCTCCGGGTAATGGGCGGGGGGGGCAGACCTGTGTTTCAGGTTCAAAATAACTGTTTCTCGCTGAGAAACAGCCTAAAAGCGGATTTCTGTGAAAACACAGTTTTACCTTCTGATTTTTTAAGGCAAGCTATTGAAAGAATGACTCCTTTCATTATTGGACTCACCAAACCACCTTGAAAGTTTTCAAAGTTCCAACTGAGTGCAGCTAAATTCATCCGTGGAGCTCTGCCTCCATCTTGTGGGAAAAAAAAGGAACTTCTCTCCCGGGCAGACAACACTGCAATTTCCCCCTCTTTTCTGCTGATATTTTCAATTCTGGTGGAGTAAAGCCAGTCAAAAAATATGCAAAAGGAGGGCCTTATTATTTCTAAGTTATTTTGATCATTTTTAGATTTTTAAATGTCATTTTAGACAAGTTGGAGGCATTTTAATGCAGTATTTCTGCTGCTTTTTAACCCTGGCTGAAGTGCAATTTTCTCCTCTTTTCTTTCATTTTGCTGAAGTAAAGCCAGGAAAAACATGTGCAAAAGGCAGGCCGCATCATTGCTAAGCCATTTTGATCATTTTTAGATTTTTAGATTGTGATTTTAGACAAGTTTGAGTAATTTTAATGCAGCATTTCGGCTGCTGTTTTTGGCTGAGTCTGGAGTGAGATTTTCCCCTCTTTTCTTCTCATGTTTCTAATCTGGCTGAAGCAAATGAAGGGAAAAAATGCTCAAAAGACAAAGCCCATTTTTGTGAAGGAATTGTGTTTATTTTCAGATTTTTTTCAGAGCAGTTGGAGACATTTTAATGCTGTCATTCTGCCTTTTAGGCGAATATGCAGTACCTCATTTTGTCCACAGTACGGCGCAGTGATGCGCTCCGGGTAATGGGCGGGGGGGGCAGACCTGTGTTTCAGGTTCAAAATAACTGTTTCTCGCTGAGAAACAGCCTAAAAGCGGATTTCTGTGAAAACACAGTTTTACCTTCTGATTTTTTGAGGCAAGCTATTGAAAACGTCAGAAAATTGAAGGAGGGAGTCTATATAGTTGATTTGAGTGACTCCTTTCATTATTGGACTCAGCAAACCACTTACCTGTGTTTCAGGTTCAAAATGATCGTTTCTGGCTGGGATACAGCTAAAAAGTGGATTTCTGTGAAAACACAGTTTTACCTTCTAATTTTTAAGGCAAGCTATTGAAAACGTCAGAAAATTGAAGGAAGGAGTCTATATAGTTGATTTGAGAGACTCATTTCATTATTGGACTCACCAAACCACTTACAGTGTTTCAGGTACAAAATGACTGTTTCTCGCTGAGAAAATGCCAAAAAGCGGATTTCTGTCATAACATTGATTTACCTTCTGATTTTTTAAGGCAAGCTATTGAAAACGTTAGAAAATTGGAGAAAGGAGTCTATGTAGTTGATTTGAGAGACTCATTTCATTATTGGACTCACCAAACCACTTACAGTGTTTCAGGTTCAAAATGACTGTTTCTCGCTGAGAAACTGCCAAAAAGCGGATTTCTGTAATAACATTGTTTTACCTTCTGATTTTTTAAGGCAAGCTATTGAAAACGTCAGAAAATTGGAGAAAGGAGTCTATGTAGTTGATTTGAGTGACTCATTTCATTATTGGACTCACCAAACCACTTACAGTGTTTCAGGTACAAAATGACTGTTTCTCGCTGAGAAACTGCCAAAAAGCGGATTCCTGTCATAACATTGATTTACCTTCTGATTTTTCGAGGCAAGCTATTGAAAACGTCAGAAAATTGGAGAAAGGAGTCTATGTAGTTGATTTGAGAGACTCATTTCATTATTGGACTCACCAAACCACTTACAGTGTTTCAGGTACAAAATGACTGTTTCTCGCTGAGAAACTGCCAAAAAGCGGATTTCTGTCATAACATTGATTTACCTTCTGATTTTTTAAGGCAAGCTATTGAAAACGTTAGAAAATTGGAGAAAGGTGTCTATGTAGTTGATTTGAGCGACTCATTTCATTATTGGACTCACCAAACCACTTACAGTGTTTCAGGTACAAAATGACTGTTTCTCGCTGAGAAAATGCCAAAAAGCGGATTTCTGTCATAACATTGATTTACCTTCTGATTTTTTAAGGCAAGCTATTGAAAACGTCAGAAAATTGGAGAAAGGAGTCTATGTAGTTGATTTGAGAGACTCATTTCAGTATTGGACTCACCAAACCACTTACAGTGTTTCAGGTACAAAATGACCGTTTCTCGCTGAGAAAATGCCAAAAAGCGGATTTCTGTCATAACATTGATTTACCTTCTGATTTTTTAAGGCAAGCTATTGAAAACGTCAGAAAATTGGAGAAAGGAGTCTATGTAGTTGATTTGAGAGACTCATTTCATTATTGGACTCACCAAACCACTTACAGTGTTTCAGGTACAAAATGACCGTTTCTCGCTGAGAAAATGCCAAAAAGCGGATTTCTGTAATAACATTGTTTTACCTTCTGATTTTTTAAGGCAAGCTATTGAAAACGTCAGAAAATTGGAGAAAGGAGTCTATGTAGTTGATTTGAGAGACTCATTTCATTATTGGACTCACCAAACCACTTACAGTGTTTCAGGTACAAAATGACTGTTTCTCGCTGAGAAAATGCCAAAAAGCGGATTTCTGTCATAACATTGATTTACCTTCTGATTTTTCAAGGCAAGCTATTGAAAACGTAAGAAAATTGGATAAAGGAGTCTATGTAGTTGATTTGAGAGACTCATTTCATTATTGGACTCACCAAACCACTTACAGTGTTTCAGGTACAAAATGACTGTTTCTCGCTGAGAAAATGCCAAAAAGCGGATTTCTGTCATAACATTGATTTACCTTCTGATTTTTTAAGGCAAGCTATTGAAAACGTTAGAAAATTGGAGAAAGGAGTCTATGTAGTTGATTTGAGAGACTCATTTCATTATTGGACTCACCAAACCACTTACAGTGTTTCAGGTTCAAAATGACTGTTTCTCGCTGAGAAACTGCCAAAAAGCGGATTTCTGTAATAACATTGTTTTACCTTCTGATTTTTTAAGGCAAGCTATTGAAAACGTCAGAAAATTGGAGAAAGGAGTCTATGTAGTTGATTTGAGTGACTCATTTCATTATTGGACTCACCAAACCACTTACAGTGTTTCAGGTACAAAATGACTGTTTCTCGCTGAGAAACTGCCAAAAAGCGGATTTCTGTCATAACATTGATTTACCTTCTGATTTTTCAAGGCAAGCTATTGAAGACGTCAGAAAATTGGAGAAAGGAGTCTATGTAGTTGATTTGAGAGACTCATTTCATTATTGGACTCACCAAACCACTTACAGTGTTTAAGGTACAAAATGACTGTTTCTCGCTGAGAAAATGCCAAAAAGCGGATTTCTGTCATAACATTGATTTACCTTCTGATTTTTTAAGGCAAGCTATTGAAAACGTCAGAAAATTGGAGAAAGGAGTCTATGTAGTTGATTTGAGAGACTCATTTCATTATTGGACTCACCAAACCACTTACAGTGTTTCAGGTACAAAATGACCGTTTCTCGCTGAGAAAATGCCAAAAAGCGGATTTCTGTAATAACATTGTTTTACCTTCTGATTTTTTAAGGCAAGCTATTGAAAACGTCAGAAAATTGGAGAAAGGAGTCTATGTAGTTGATTTGAGCAACTCATTTCATTATTGGACTCACCAAACCACTTACAGTGTTTCAGGTACAAAATGACTGTTTCTCGATGAGAAAATGCCAAAAAGCGGATTTCTGTAATAACATTGTTTTACCTTCTGAATTTTTAAGGCAAGCTATTGAAAACGTCAGAAAATTGGAGAAAGGAGTCTATGTAGTTGATTTGAGAGACTCATTTCATTATTGGACTCACCAAACCACTTACAGTGTTTCAGGTACAAAATGACCGTTTCTCGCTGAGAAAATGCCAAAAAGCGGATTTCTGTAATAACATTGTTTTACCTTCTGATTTTTTAAGGCAAGCTATTGAAAACGTCAGAAAATTGGAGAAAGGAGTCTATGTAGTTGATTTGAGCAACTCATTTCATTATTGGACTCACCAAACCACTTACAGTGTTTCAGGTACAAAATGACTGTTTCTCGATGAGAAAATGCCAAAAAGCGGATTTCTGTAATAACATTGTTTTACCTTCTGAATTTTTAAGGCAAGCTATTGAAAACGTCAGAAAATTGGAGAAAGGAGTCTATGTAGTTGATTTGAGAGACTCATTTCATTATTGGACTCACCAAACCACTTACAGTGTTTCAGGTACAAAATGACTGTTTCTCGCTGAGAAAATGCCAAAAAGCGGATTTCTGTCAAACATTGATTTACCTTCTGATTATTTAAGGCAAGCTATTGAAAACGTTAGAAAATTGGAGAAAGGTGTCTATGTAGTTGATTTGAGAGACTCATTTCATTATTGGACTCACCAAACCACTTACAGTGTTTCAGGTACAAAATGACTGTTTCTCGCTGAGAAAATGCCAAAAAGCGGATTTCTGTCATAACATTTATTTACCTTCTGATTTTTCAAGGCAAGCTATTGAAAACGTAAGAAAATTGGATAAAGGAGTCTATGTAGTTGATTTGAGAGACTCATTTCATTATTGGACTCACCAAACCACTTACAGTGTTTCAGGTACAAAATGACTGTTTCTCGCTGAGAAAATGCCAAAAAGCGGATTTCTGTCATAACATTGATTTACCTTCTGATTTTTTAAGGCAAGCTATTGAAAACGTTAGAAAATTGGAGAAAGGAGTCTATGTAGTTGATTTGAGAGACTCATTTCATTATTGGACTCACCAAACCACTTACAGTGTTTCAGGTTCAAAATGACTGTTTCTCGCTGAGAAACTGCCAAAAAGCGGATTTCTGTAATAACATTGTTTTACCTTCTGATTTTTTAAGGCAAGCTATTGAAAACGTCAGAAAATTGGAGAAAGGAGTCTATGTAGTTGATTTGAGTGACTCATTTCATTATTGGACTCACCAAACCACTTACAGTGTTTCAGGTACAAAATGACTGTTTCTCGCTGAGAAACTGCCAAAAAGCGGATTTCTGTCATAACATTGATTTACCTTCTGATTTTTCGAGGCAACCTATTGAAAACGTTAGACAATTGGAGAAGGGAGTCTATGTAGTTGATTTGAGAGACTAATTTCATTATTGGACTCACCAAACCACTTACAGTGTTTCAGGTACAAAATGACTGTTTCTCGCTGAGAAAATGCCAAAAACGGATTTCTGTAATAACATTGTTTTACCTTCTGATTTTTTAAGGCAAGCTATTGAAAACGTCAGAAAATTGAAGGAAGGAGTCTATATAGTTGATTTGAGTGACTCCTTTCATTATTGGACTCACCAAACCACTTACCTGTGTTTCAGGTTCAAAATGATTGTTTCTGGCTGAGATAAAGCTAAAAAGCGGATTTCTGTGAAAACACTGTTTTACCTTCGGATGTTTTAAGGCAAGCTATTGAAAACGTCAGAAAATTGAAGGAAGGAGTCTATATAGTTAATTTGAGTGACTCCTTTCATTATTGGACTCACCAAACCACTTAGAAAGTTTTCAAAGTTACAACTGAGTGCAGCTAAACTCATCCATGGAGCTCTGCTTCCATCTTGTGGGCAAAAAAGGGAACTTCTCCCGTGCAGACAACACTGCAATTTCCCCCTCTTTTCTGCTGATATTTTCAATTCTGGTGGAGGCCAGTCAAAAAAAATGCAAAAGGAGGGCCCCATCATTGCTAAGCCATTTTGATCATTTTTAGATTTTTAAATGTAATTTTAGACAAGTTGGAGGCATTTTAATGCAGTATTTCTGCTGCTTTTTAACCCTGGCTGAAGTGCAATTTTTTCCTCTTTTCTTTCATTTGGCTGAAGTAAAGCCAGGAAAAACATGTGCAAAAGGCAGGCCGCATCATTGCTAAGCCATTTTGATCGTTTTTAGATTTTTAGATTGTGATTTTAGACAAGTTTGAGCAATTTTAATGCGGCATTTCGGCTGCTGTTTTTGGCTGAGTCTGGAGTGAGATTTTCCCCTCTTTTCTTCTCATGTTTCTAATCTGGCTGAAGCAAATGAAGGGAAAAAATGCTCAAAAGACAAAGCCCATTTTTGTGAAGGAATTGTGTTTATTTTCAGATTTTTTTCAGAGCAGTTGGAGACATTTTAATGCTGTCATTCTGCCTTTTAGGCGAATATGCAGTACCTCATTTTGTCCACAGCACGGCGCAGTGATGCGCTCCCGGTAATGGGCGGGGGGGGGGGGCAGACCTGTGTTTCAGGTTCAAAATAACTGTTTCTCGCTGAGAAACAGCCTAAAAGCGGATTTCTGTGAAAACACAGTTTTACCTTCTGATTTTTTAAGGCAAGCTATTGAAAGAATGACTCCTTTCATTATTGGACTCACCAAACCACCTTGAAAGTTTTCAAAGTTCCAACTGAGTGTAGCTAAATTCATCCGTGGAGCTCTGCCTCCATCTTGTGGGCAAAAAAAGGAACTTCTCTCCCGGGCAGACAACACTGCAATTTCCCCCTCTTTTCTGCTGATATTTTCAATTCTGGTGGAGTAAAGCCAGTCAAAAAATATGCAAAAGGAGGGCCTTATTATTTCTAAGTCATTTTGATCATTTTTAGATTTTTAAATGTCATTTTAGACAAGTTGGAGGCATTTTAATGCAGTATTTCTGCTGCTTTTTAACCCTGGCTGAAGTGCAATTTTCTCCTCTTTTCTTTCATTTTGCTGAAGTAAAGCCAGGAAAAACATGTGCAAAAGGCAGGCCGCATCATTGCTAAGCCATTTTGATCATTTTTAGATTTTTAGATTGTGATTTTAGACAAGTTTGAGTAATTTTAATGCAGCATTTCGGCTGCTGTTTTTGGCTGAGTCTGGAGTGAGATTTTCCCCTCTTTTCTTCTCATGTTTCTAATCTGGCTGAAGCAAATGAAGGGAAAAAATGCTCAAAAGACAAAGCCCATTTTTGTGAAGGAATTGTGTTTATTTTCAGATTTTTTTCAGAGCAGTTGGAGACATTTTAATGCTGTCATTCTGCCTTTTAGGCGAATATGCAGTACCTCATTTTGTCCACAGTACGGCGCAGTGATGCGCTCCGGGTAATGGGCGGGGGGGGCAGACCTGTGTTTCAGGTTCAAAATAACTGTTTCTCGCTGAGAAACAGCCTAAAAGCGGATTTCTGTGAAAACACAGTTTTACCTTCTGATTTTTTGAGGCAAGCTATTGAAAACGTCAGAAAATTGAAGGAGGGAGTCTATATAGTTGATTTGAGTGACTCCTTTCATTATTGGACTCAGCAAACCACTTACCTGTGTTTCAGGTTCAAAATGATCGTTTCTGGCTGGGATACAGCTAAAAAGTGGATTTCTGTGAAAACACAGTTTTACCTTCTGATTTTTTAAGGCAAGCTATTGAAAACGTCAGAAAATTGAAGGAAGGAGTCTATATAGTTGATTTGAGTGACTCCTTTCATTATTGAACTCACCAAACCAATTACCTGTGTTTCAGGTTGGAAATGATCGTTTCTGGCTGAGATAAAGCTAAAAGCGGATTTCTGTAAAAACACTGTTTTACCTTCTGACTTTTTAAAGGCAAACTATTGAAAACGTCAGAAAATCGAAGGAAGGAGTCTATATAGTTGATTTGAGTGACTCCTTTCATTATTGGACTCACCAAACCACTTACCTGTGTTTCAGGTACAAAATGATCGTTTCTGGCTGAGATACAGCTAAAAAGCGGATTTCTGTGAAAACACTGTTTTTATCTTCTGATTTTTTAAGGTAAGCTATTGAAAGAGTGACTCCTTTCATTATTGGACTCACCAAACCACTTAGAAAGTTTTCAAAGTTCCAACTGAGTGCAGCTAAACTCATCCATGGAGCTCTGCTTCCATCTTGTGGGCAAAAAATGGAACTTCTCCCGTGCAGACAACACTGCAATTTCCCCCTCTTTTCTGCTGATATTTTCAATTCTGGTGGAGGCCAGTCAAAAAAAATGCAAAAGGAGGGCCCCATCATTGCTAAGCCATTTTGATCATTTTTAGATTTTTAAATGTAATTTTAGACAAGTTGGAGGCATTTTAATGCAGTATTTCTGCTGCTTTTTAACCCTGGCTGAAGTGCAATTTTTTCCTCTTTTCTTTCGTTTGGCTGAAGTAAAGCCAGGAAAAACATGTGCAAAAGGCAGGCCGCATCATTGCTAAGCCATTTTGATCGTTTTTAGATTTTTAGATTGTGATTTTAGACAAGTTTGAGCAATTTTAATGCGGCATTTCGGCTGCTGTTTTTGGCTGAGTCTGGAGTGAGATTTTCCCCTCTTTTCTTCTCATGTTTCTAATCTGGCTGAAGCAAATGAAGGGAAAAAATGCTCAAAAGACAAAGCCCATTTTTGTGAAGGAATTGTGTTTATTTTCAGATTTTTTTCAGAGCAGTTGGAGACATTTTAATGCTGTCATTCTGCCTTTTAGGCGAATATGCAGTACCTCATTTTGTCCACAGCACGGCGCAGTGATGCGCTCCCGGTAATGGGCGGGGGGGGGGGGGCAGACCTGTGTTTCAGGTTCAAAATAACTGTTTCTCGCTGAGAAACAGCCTAAAAGCGGATTTCTGTGAAAACACAGTTTTACCTTCTGATTTTTTAAGGCAAGCTATTGAAAGAATGACTCCTTTCATTATTGGACTCACCAAACCACCTTGAAAGTTTTCAAAGTTCCAACTGAGTGTAGCTAAATTCATCCGTGGAGCTCTGCCTCCATCTTGTGGGCAAAAAAAGGAACTTCTCTCCCGGGCAGACAACACTGCAATTTCCCCCTCTTTTCTGCTGATATTTTCAATTCTGGTGGAGTAAAGCCAGTCAAAAAATATGCAAAAGGAGGGCCTTATTATTTCTAAGTCATTTTGATCATTTTTAGATTTTTAAATGTCATTTTAGACAAGTTGGAGGCATTTTAATGCAGTATTTCTGCTGCTTTTTAACCCTGGCTGAAGTGCAATTTTCTCCTCTTTTCTTTCATTTTGCTGAAGTAAAGCCAGGAAAAACATGTGCAAAAGGCAGGCCGCATCATTGCTAAGCCATTTTGATCATTTTTAGATTTTTAGATTGTGATTTTAGACAAGTTTGAGTAATTTTAATGCAGCATTTCGGCTGCTGTTTTTGGCTGAGTCTGGAGTGAGATTTTCCCCTCTTTTCTTCTCATGTTTCTAATCTGGCTGAAGCAAATGAAGGGAAAAAATGCTCAAAAGACAAAGCCCATTTTTGTGAAGGAATTGTGTTTATTTTCAGATTTTTTTCAGAGCAGTTGGAGACATTTTAATGCTGTCATTCTGCCTTTTAGGCGAATATGCAGTACCTCATTTTGTCCACAGTACGGCGCAGTGATGCGCTCCGGGTAATGGGCGGGGGGGGCAGACCTGTGTTTCAGGTTCAAAATAACTGTTTCTCGCTGAGAAACAGCCTAAAAGCGGATTTCTGTGAAAACACAGTTTTACCTTCTGATTTTTTGAGGCAAGCTATTGAAAACGTCAGAAAATTGAAGGAGGGAGTCTATATAGTTGATTTGAGTGACTCCTTTCATTATTGGACTCAGCAAACCACTTACCTGTGTTTCAGGTTCAAAATGATCGTGTCTGGCTGGGATACAGCTAAAAAGTGGATTTCTGTGAAAACACAGTTTTACCTTCTGATTTTTTAAGGCAAGCTATTGAAAACGTCAGAAAATTGAAGGAAGGAGTCTATATAGTTGATTTGAGTGACTCCTTTCATTATTGAACTCACCAAACCAATTACCTGTGTTTCAGGTTGGAAATGATCGTTTCTGGCTGAGATAAAGCTAAAAGCGGATTTCTGTAAAAACACTGTTTTACCTTCTGATTTTTTAAAGGCAAACTATTGAAAACGTCAGAAAATCGAAGGAAGGAGTCTATATAGTTGATTTGAGTGACTCCTTTCATTATTGGACTCACCAAACCACTTACCTGTGTTTCAGGTACAAAATGATCGTTTCTGGCTGAGATACAGCTAAAAAGCGGATTTCTGTGAAAACACTGTTTTTATCTTCTGATTTTTTAAGGTAAGCTATTGAAAGAGTGACTCCTTTCATTATTGGACTCACCAAACCACTTAGAAAGTTTTCAAAGTTCCAACTGAGTGCAGCTAAACTCATCCATGGAGCTCTGCTTCCATCTTGTGGGCAAAAAATGGAACTTCTCCCGTGCAGACAACACTGCAATTTCCCCCTCTTTTCTGCTGATATTTTCAATTCTGGTGGAGGCCAGTCAAAAAAAATGCAAAAGGAGGGCCCCATCATTGCTAAGCCATTTTGATCATTTTTAGATTTTTAAATGTAATTTTAGACAAGTTGGAGGCATTTTAATGCAGTATTTCTGCTGCTTTTTAACCCTGGCTGAAGTGCAATTTTTTCCTCTTTTCTTTCATTTGGCTGAAGTAAAGCCAGGAAAAACATGTGCAAAAGGCAGGCCGCATCATTGCTAAGCCATTTTGATCGTTTTTAGATTTTTAGATTGTAATTTTAGACAAGTTTGAGCAATTTTAATGCGGCATTTCGGCTGCTGTTTTTGGCTGAGTCTGGAGTGAGATTTTCCCCTCTTTTCTTCTCATGTCTCTAATCTGGCTGAAGCAAATGAAGGGAAAAAATGCTCAAAAGACAAAGCCCATTTTTGTGAAGGAATTGTGTTTATTTTCAGATTTTTTTCAGAGCAGTTGGAGACATTTTAATGCTGTCATTCTGCCTTTTAGGCGAATATGCAGTACCTCATTTTGTCCACAGCACGGCGCAGTGATGCGCTCCCGGTAATGGGCGGGGGGGGGGGGGGGGGGGGGGGGGCAGACCTGTGTTTCAGGTTCAAAATAACTGTTTCTCGCTGAGAAACAGCCTAAAAGCGGATTTCTGTGAAAACACAGTTTTACCTTCTGATTTTTTGAGGCAAGCTATTGAAAACGTCAGAAAATTGAAGGAGGGAGTCTATATAGTTGATTTGAGTGACTCCTTTCATTATTTGACTCACCAAACCACTTACCTGTGTTTCAGGTTCAAAATGATCGTTTCTGGCTGAGATAAAGCTAAAAAGCGGATTTTTGTGAAAACACTGTTTTACCTTCTGATTTTTTGAGGCAAGCTATTGAAAACGTCAGAAAATTGAAGGAGGGAGTCTATATAGTTGATTTGAGTGACTCATTTCATTATTGGACTCACCAAACCACTTACAGTGTTTCAGGTACAAAATGACTGTTTCTCGCTGAGAAAATGCCAAAAAGCGGCTTTTTGTGAAAACGCTGTTTTACCTTCTGATTTTTTAAGGCAAGCTATTGAAAACGTCAGAAGATTGAAGGAATGAGTCTATATAGTTGATTTGAGTGACTCCTTTCATTATTGGACTCACCAAACCACTTACCTGTGTTTCAGGTTCAAGATGATCGTTTCTGGCTGAGATACAGCTAAAAAGCGGATTTCTGTGAAAACACTGTTTTACCTTCTGATTTTTTAAGGCAAGCTATTGAAAAGGTCAGAAAATTGAAGGAGGGAGTCTATATAGTTGATTTGAGTGACTCATTTCATTATTGGACTCACCAAACCACTTACCTGTGTTTCAGGTTGAAAATGACTGTTTCTGGCTGAGATACAGCTAAAAGCAGATATTTGTGAAAACACTGTTTTACCTTCCGATTTTTTAAGGCAAGCTGTTGAAAACGTCAGAAAATTGAAGGAGGGAGTCTATATAGTTGATTTGAGTGACTCCTTTCATTATTGGATTCACCAAACCACTTTCTGTGTTTCAGGTTGAAAATGACTGTTTCTGGCTGAGATACAGCTAAAAGCGGATTTTTGTGAAAACACTGTTTTACCTTCTGTTTTTTAAGGCAAGCTATTGAAAACGTCAGAAGATTGAAGGAAGGAGTCTATATAGTTGATTTGAGTGACTCCTTTCATTATTGGACTCACCAAACCACTTACCTGTGTTTCAGGTTCAAAATGATCGTTTCTGTCTGAGATAAAGCTAAAAGCGGATTTTTTGTGAAAACACAGTTTTACCTTCTGATTTTTTAAGGCAAGCTATTGAAAGAATGACTCCTTTCATTATTGGACTCACCAAACCACCTTGAAAGTTTTCAAAGTTCCAACTGAGTGCAGCTAAATTCATCCGTGGAGCTCTGCCTCCATCTTGTGGGCAAAAAAAGGAACTTCTCTCCCGGGCAGACAACACTGCAATTTCCCCCTCTTTTCTGCTGATATTTTCAATTCTGGTGGAGTAAAGCCAGTCAAAAAATATGCAAAAGGAGGGCCTTATTATTTCTAAGTCATTTTGATCATTTTTAGATTTTTAAATGTCATTTTAGACAAGTTGGAGGCATTTTAATGCAGTATTTCTGCTGCTTTTTAACCCTGGCTGAAGTGCAATTTTCTCCTCTTTTCTTTCATTTTGCTGAAGTAAAGCCAGGAAAAACATGTGCAAAAGGCAGGCCGCATCATTGCTAAGCCATTTTGATCATTTTTAGATTTTTAGATTGTGATTTTAGACAAGTTTGAGTAATTTTAATGCAGCATTTCGGCTGCTGTTTTTGGCTGAGTCTGGAGTGAGATTTCCCCCTCTTTTCTTCTCATGTTTCTAATTTGGCTGAAGCAAATGAAAGCAAAAAATGCTCAAAAGACAAAGCCCATTTTTGAGAAGGAATTGTGTTTATTTTCTGATTTTTACACTTTATTCCAGAGCAGTTGGAGACATTTTAATGCTGTCATTCTGCATTTTAGGCGAATGTGCAGTACCTCATTTTGTCCAGAGCACGGCGCAGTGATGCGCTCCCGTTAATGGGCGGGGAGGTGGGGGGGGGGGGGGGGGGGCTAGGGGAAGACCTGTGTTTCAGGTTCAAAATAACTGTTTCTGGCTGAGATACAGCCAAAAAGCGGATTTCTGTGATAACACTGTTTAACCTTCTGATTTTTTAAGGCAAGGTATTGAAAACGTCAGAAAATTGAAGGAGGGAGTCTATATAGTTGATTTGAGTGACTCATTTCATTATTGGACTCACCAAACCACTTACCTGTGTTTCAGGTTGAAAATGACTGTTTCTTGCTGAGATACAGCTAAAAGCAGATTTTTGTGAAAACACTGTTTTACCTTCTGATTTTTTAAGGCAAGCTGTTGAAAACGTCAGAAGATTGAAGGAAGGAGTCTATATAGTTGATTTGAGTGACTCCTTTCACTATTGGACTCACCAAACCACTTACCTGTGTTTCAGGTTCAAAATGACTGTTTCTCGCTGAGAAACATCCAAAAAGCGGATTTCTGTGATAACACGGTTTTACCTTCTGATTTTTTAAGGCAAGCTATTGAAAACGTCAGAACATTGAAGGAGGGAGTCTATATAGTTGATTTGAGTAACTCCTTTCATTATTGGACTCACCAAACCACTTACCTGTGTTTCAGGTTCAAAATGATCGTTTCTGGCTGAGATACAGCTCATATCCTAAAGCGATTTGCACATTGTTAATGCACTTTAACTCCAACAAATAAGCGCTTCTAGATTATTATCACCAACAAATCAATTACATATATTATATGACTTATCTTCAACTCTATATAAGAGGTATTACAAGCTGCAGCTTCTGCTTACAGCCATACCAGCCTGGATGCGCCCGATCTCGTCTGATCTTGGAAGCTAAGCAGGGTCGGGCCTGGTTAGTACTTGGATGGGAGACTGCCCGGGAATGGCTCATGACCCCCCCAAGTCCCTATGGTCAACCTGGGGTGTGGGTGATCCTGGGGATGGAGGTGTTCAAGCTGTGGAGCTGTGAAGCAGAAGGTCGCAGGTTCGATCCCAGGCTGTGGCAAAGATGAAGAAGCGCTTCAGGGGTCATTCGTGGAGTCTTTGCAAATTCTGTATTAATGATAATTGATGTATTAATGAATGGAGAATAAAACTCATGGTAAATACAACATCTGGGGTTAAGTCTCTTCAGTATTGCTGAATTCAAATCTGCTGAAATGCCTCAATATAGAGAAATAAGTATATCAACTCCACTGGCAAAGCATTACTGCTGAACAGGGCCAAAAAAAGTCAATTAATCACCATGAAACTTTTGTAGATTACTGCTTACCCTGAGACAACAAAAAAAAAATAATCATATCACAATTTTCAAATTCACATCCAAATTAAGTGTGACGTCATTATGTGCGAATTTGCATCCAATATCTAAAAAAAACAACTTATTGTTCATAAGGAACAAGCCAGAGAGGGTTCATGTAGATATGTGATACTTTAATATTCTATCCTGTTCACCTAATTACTGCAATGCCTATGTTTTTAGGCCTATGTTATTGTAGTAATTAGGAGGCTTAAAATTATTATTTTTTGAGCCTGGTACATACTGTAGCAGATTTGGATACAGCTACTTTAAATACCCCCAAAATGTTAAATAAGCCAATTTCTGACATTCTACCTAGTTACTTGTTGGAAAGTGAAAAGTTGCAGCAGCATTTTATACAAAAACTGTATGCAGCCAATAAGTTTACAAATAATTTTAATGATGGCAGTAACAGGTTGCATAGAGTTGTATCTTTCTGCTCACAATCTAAAAAAACAACAAAAAAGACACATTATTCTCAAGTAATCATGCAAGAAGAAAATATATTTTATTAAAATAACAACAATTATAAATATTATAAACTTTATTTATAGAGCAAGAATGCAGCCCAAACTGCTTAAACAAAGCAATATCAGATGCAACAAAACAACAGCTAAAAACAACCCATTCGCCCGTCCGTCCAAGTCGACCCGTCCGCCCCAGATGTCCCCCCACGGAGCCCCGCCGCCGGGCAGCCGACCTCCGACGTCGGCTGCCGCTCTGGCGGCGCTCGCGGTTGAACCCCCAGCTCCAGCGGACCCACACCCACCCAGAAAACGGTGCGTCGAGGCGGGGTGGGGTCCGGCCGCTCCCGAGGTTCCCCGCACGGGGCTGCCGAGACGTCGGCACGCCCAGCGGGGGTCTGCCCAGCGCGTCGGCCGACATTTGATGCAAATAATAACTAGGATCACCACTGATTTAGTGAAAGGTGACCAAAATCTGCAGTTGAATTAAACATATTACAGTGAACGTCATAAACACATTGATTTCCACATGTTATGATAGCATAGGCCTAATATTGATGTAGCCTATATGAAGCGACCGGTAACCATGGCAACATAAACGCGTTCACTGCCATCAACGCCAAACTCCATAAGCGGAACGGAGACAACTAAACAGTTGTCAGTTGGGTTAATGTGTCTCACACAGCGCATCTGTATGTGTGTGTGCTGTTTTATGTTTCTTCGTTCCATGCGTAAAAGCCAAAAGCGCACTGGAGATGGGCAATCTCCAGCTGTGTGTGTGTGTGTGTGTGTGTGTGTGTGTGTGTGTGTGTGTGTGTGTGTGTGTGTGTGTGTGTGTGTGTGTGTGTTGCGCTTCTTTTTTTTTTCTCGCACCGGAGCCACTGCGCTCCGGGACCTCCCACTTGACAAATTAAGCACTGGTTGCGTGAATGCAGCGAGGTCGCCATTGAAGTGTACGCTACGGGGCCTCATACACGCCAAACTGCCGCTAGAAAAGCAGGGTCCTAATGAAGAAAGTTTAAATACAATGTGAAGGAGATGATGCTTGGATGTACAATTGAATCCTGTGTATAAGTAGCCCCTTTCACACAGCCAGTTCGAGGCGGGAACGTTGCGCCTTTAAGCCGCCTCGCTGTTCTGTGTGAAAGTCACGGAGGCGGAATGGGGGGGCCAAGTGGCCCCACCAATAAGCCGGCAGCGGAGGTAGTCACAGAGCCGTCACAGAGACGAAACGGGGTCTGTGTGAATGACACAGCCGGCATGCCGCTGACATGACGGTCGGACTGACGCTGTCGTCACGCCTCTGATTGCGGAACGCCGGCATGCTGTGTGAATTTACAGACGGGAGCGGCGTTATGCCGGCGTTGTATGGTTCTGTGTGAATCAACAAAGGCGGCGTATTGGCAGGACTTCTTTACACCAATATTGCGGAATCTCTGTGTGAAAGGGGCTAGTGTCACGCCACTTACTATTCGGCTTATAAACGGTACCGTTTCAATACAGATTAATCAATATTTCACTCAAACTGTCCCCTGAGGTGTCAGACTGTCATGGCCGCCGTACAGATGTGTCTCGCACAATGATGATTGGCGATCACTGCTGCTCAACAGCGCTAACTGATTGGCGGGTTGAGCGCTCTCCCTGCTGAACAGAGCTCAACCATTGGTCGGCATAGGGACTTGGCTGGGAGATCGCCTGGGAATACCAGGTGCTGTAAGCTTTTTCTACCAGCAGAGAGCGCTCTCGCTCAATCTACCCAATATGTAAAATGTTGCACCCGGGACAATAAAATACTGGACCTTTTTTATGCCAACACCAAGGAGGCATACACCTCATCACCACTTCCCCAGCTGGGCAGATCCGACCACAACCTGGTTAATCTCCAGCCTGTGTACAGACCCCTGGTGCACAGGGAACCAGCTGTCTCCCGCACAGTGACGAGATGGTCCAGCCAAGCTGAAGAAGCTTTGCAGGACTGCTTTAACACTACTGTGTGGGAGGAACTCTGTGACTCTCATGGGGACGACATTGATGGTCTCACTGACTGTATTACAGACTACATCAACTTCTGTGTGGAAAACACCGTACCCACCAGGACGGTAAGGTGTTTTTCCAACAACAAACCCTGGATTAATCCTGGCATAAAGGCCCTCCTGAAGGAGAAGAAGAGGGCCTTTAGATCAGGAAATAAAGAGGAGCTGAAGACTGCTCAGAAGGAACTAAGGAGGAGGATCAGGGAGGGGAAGAACTGCTACAGGAAAAAGATGGAGGAACAACTGCAGCAAAAGAACATCAAAGGAGTCTGGAAAGGCTTGAAAACCATCTCTGGTCACAAGAAGAAACCAGACTCCCAGGCTGGGGGGGGGATCAACAGTGGGTGAACGATCTAAATTTGTTTTTCAATAGATTTGATCAGTCTTCTCCCCCTCCCCCAACCCAGCTCACACTGCTGCAACCCCTTTCATCTGCTTCTACAGGACACCCCCCCTCCCCCTCCCCCTCCTCCTCCTCCTTCAGTTCAACAACAGCCCCCCCACTGTCATCGACACCTTCACCTTCACCTCCAGCTCCACCCCCACCCCCACCTCCACTCCCAAAACAACAAAGCTCAAGCAAAGTTAAAGAGGGTACCACCACTATGGAAGACATCCTGCGTGATACCTGTTCCCAAGAACCCGCATCCCAAGGACCTCAGCAGCTTCAGGCCGGTGGCTCTGACATCCCACCTGATGAAGGCCCTGGAGCGGCTGCTCCTCCAACATCTCCGCCCCATGGTGAGCCCAGCGATGGACCCACTACAGTTTGCTTACCAACCTGGCATTGGGGTGGATGATGCCGTCATCTTCATGTTACATCGTGCCCTGTCTCACCTGGAGAAACCTGGGAGCACTGTGAGGATCATGTTCTTTGATTTCTCCAGTGCGTTCAACACCATCCAGCCGGCACTTCTGGGAGACAAGCTGGAGAATGCAGGGGTTGACAGTCACCTCACAGCCTGGATTCTGGATTACCTCACCAACCGTCCACAGTATGTGAGGACACGGGACCACACATCGGACATGGTCGTCTGCAGTGTGGGGGCCCCGCAGGGAACGGTCCTGGCGCCGTTCCTCTTCACTCTCTACACTGCTGACTTCGCCTACAACTCCCCAACCTGTCACCTTCAAAAGTTCTCTGATGACTCTGCTATCGTCGGCCTCATCACTGATGAAGATGATAGCGAGTACAGAGAACTGTCCCAGGACTTTGTGGACTGGTGCCTGCAGAATCACCTCCAGATCAACGCGGCGAAAACCAAAGAACTGGTGGTGGATTTCCGCAGGTGTAATAAATCCCCCCCGACACTGGTGAACATCCAGGGAAAGGACATTGAGATGGTGACATCTTATAAGTACCTGGGTGTTCACCTCAACAATAAACTGGACTGGACTACTAATTCCTCCGCACTCTACAAAAAAGGCCAGAGCAGACTCTATCTGCTCAGGAGACTGAGGGCCTTTGGTGTGCAGGAGAAACTCCTGAAAACATTTTATGACACTGTGGTGGCATCAGTCATTTTTTACGGAGTGGTCTGCTGGGGCAGCAACATCACAGCTGCAGACAGAAGGAGGCTGGACAAAACCATCAAAAGGGCCGGCTCTGTCGTGGGTTGCTCTCTGGACACAGTGCAGGTGGTGGGAGAGAGGAGGATGATGGCTAAGCTGTCATCCATGATGGAGAAGGACTCCCACCCCATGAAGGACACCTTCAGAGCGCTGGAGAGCTCCTTCAGCGACAGGCTCCTTCACCCTAGGTGTGTGAAGGAGCGCTACAGAAGGTCCTTCCTCCCTGCAGCTGTGAGACTACACAACCAGCACTGCTCACAGTAGACCACAAACAAAAATGTGCAATACCATTCTCTGGTATTGTAAATATCCTCTGTAATATCATCTGTTTTTCTTTTTGTATACTAGCATTTTTTTATTTATTACTATTTTTATTCTCCTTCTTCTTCTTCTTCTTCTTATTGTATATACTGTTTATAGTGTTTTTCTATTATTATTATTATTGTATATACTGTTTATAGTGTTTTTCTATTATTATTATTATTGTGTGATATTGATGCCTCTTGTGTTTTGCACTATCCACTTTGCTGCTGTAATCTGGAAATTTCCCCTCTGGGGGACTATTAAAGGATTTTCTTATCTTATCTTATCTTGTAAGCTTTTTCTACCAGCAGAGAGCGCTCTCGCTCAATCTACCCACACATATTTCAACGTGGTAACAGCGACAGCTCACATCCTAAAGCGATTTGCACATTTGTTAAGGCACTTTAACTCCAACAAATAAGCACTTCTAAATAATTATCACCAACAAATCAATTACTTATATTATATGACTTATCTTCAACTCAATATAAGAGGTATTTCAAGCTGCAGCTTCTGCTGTAGAGAAAATCCTTTTTGGGATCTCCATGATAATTCTAAGTTTTTCATTACTCCGCATCGTCTAAGTTTTTCCTTCATCCATGGACTTGAAGAAAACACAGAAGTCAAGTTTCAGCTGGTATTCATCCAAAAATACTGTGAAGGTCTTTATTGCAAAAAAGTACAATTTAAAAAACAGTTCACAGGAGAGCCTCACGGTCCCAGGTCCAAGGAAGCTCTGAAAAACTTATCTCCGGACCCTGGCTTATATACCCTGTGACCTTGAACAGTTGACTACCCTCTGGGTTTTCCCGCTCTTGTACATTTTGCCCATGATGGTCTTGAAGTCAAAGTCATGCACTTTTGCTCCTCCTCAGGCCTCCCCTGTCAAGGCCATCTCGCTCTCCAGGTGCTGAGGGCTCCCCCTCCCTCACCTGCGCGTGTAAGGCCGGTGTTTTTCCACTTTCCCAGCACAGCCACATCTCTATGAACCATAGTTTCTTCATGTTTGACTTTAGTCTGAATGATTATAAAAAATTCAAATGATTATATAAAAATAACCTCAACAATCCCCCCTATGATCCTATAAGGATTACCAACTTCAACCCACAAACCTTGACAAACA
Organism: Cololabis saira; assembly: GCF_033807715.1. NCBI lineage: Eukaryota > Metazoa > Chordata > Actinopteri > Beloniformes > Belonidae > Cololabis > Cololabis saira. Next base: position 46,001,482 of record NC_084601.1, read on the forward strand.
TAGTCCTCCATCTAGGGGTCCGTTAGTACAACACAACTACTTTCTAGGGTAAAAGTGTTTCTATCATGTGTATACCAGTAATTACAGCTCACAGTGAGGATCACCATACGAGACACTGCCCCAGCCGCCAAAATGGCGGCAGGACCATGACTCGAACCACCCCGGGACTAACCCATCCCAATGGTAAAGAGATCAGTCACTGTGGGCCTTTTCATTAGCCGACCCTTGCAGACATGGCCAGGGAAACCCTCGCCAGGTGGCAACGTCAGCATAACACATTTCAACAGTTTACGAGTAATACACAATTCATAACATCATACGTGAGCATGCAATCAGATACATTGGTGAATACTAAGATTATAACAGCACACATCAAACCATGTCTATTCTGTTTACACAGCTAGTTACTGTTGGTTTGTCCTAGGGAAGATTCCCTGGCACGCTAATGAGGAGTAATCTTCTTAATTATTCTTTCTTCGGGTGTCAGGGGTAGACTACCCTGACACCTGTTTGACCTGCCCAGGGGATTATTCTGCCCCTTTGTCGAGGGCTCAGGTCTGATGTTCGCCGCTACGCTGATTATTCTGCTTTTGTTGAGGGCTCAGGTCTGATGTCCGCTGCTGCGCCAGATCCAGCCGGATCTGGGGTACTGATCTTTGAGGTTGGTCGGTTGGGGCCCACTGCAACCAGTGACACCACGTGTCTCTTTTCCCGTGGATTCTGCGGTTCGGAAAAGTAACTTTCGTTCCAAAAGTTGCTGTTGAACGCCTAGCGGGAGGTTTACCTTCCCATCTGGTTTACCAAATGCCCTCATGATCTTTCCTACTCCACGCAACTTAACTCCAAATGATTTAATAAATTATTTACTAATGTATGATAATAAGCTTGCTAATTTCTTTCCTCTTGGGTATTGGGTGTACACACCTAAATAATCAGACCTGCAATTTGCCCTGTTAACTCTTTGAGGCGGTCAGGGGGTACTTAGGATTGTCTACAGTGAATAATGTTTCCTTCATGGAAAAATGGCGTTTCTAAACAAAAAATAAAATGTATTAGCTCCCACGAAACATTAGCCTCAAACTACTGGCCGATGATCAAATTAATTATTACAATAAATGAAAAACATCAAATTCATTATTTCAATAAATGAAAAACAAGATTCCTTGTTAAGCTCATCAATCATTTAGTTCCAATAAAAAATGAATAAATACGGAAAATGTTTGCCTTTCAGATAAAAAAATAAATAAATAAAAAATAAAAAATGATGAAGAAATAGAGAGTAAACTCTACAAATTTCCTTGGGGTCCTCATTGATAACTGTCTAAACTTTAAATGTCATATTGATCATCTTGTGCAAAAACTAAATAATAAAAAATAAAAATAAAATCTGAATATATCGGTCTGTTTTTCAAACCGAGACACCTGCTTCGACGCTCTGCCCTTCTTATTCTTTATTAGGATTAGTATTAGCTAATATTATAATTTCCCCCCTTGTCAATCCATACAGGATTGACAACAACATGCAGTTAGTCTTAATCGGAGGAAACCCAATCACGCCCCAGCGTGGGCGGAAAAACAAATGCTGGCGGGCCAAAAGAGCCCAGCGTTTCCTCCTGTGTAGTCTGGATTGGCTAGAGCGGGGGCAGTCTGGAGATCTCCCTTCTTAGCAGCTGGAAAGCCCCCGTTCTGCCCGTCAGTCCACTGCAATCGGGCTGACTGTTATCCTTGTTCACATGCTCGGATTAAAACTCTCAATGGGACTGTTTTGGTAGCACAATCACACACCCAGGGTCTGCTGTAGCCTGCCAAGGAAAGACAATCAAAATACCGTCCACGTACATTAAAGCCGTTGATTGTATACCCAAATTACTAAGATCATCTGCAAGCACGTGATCAAAGATAGAGGGAGAGTGTACGATTGTAGGCCTTTACAAGTAAAAGCAAACAAATGCTGATAATTAAGATGAACTGGTATGCTGAAAAATGCTGAGCACAGAGCTAATACCGTGTGGGGATCAGGTAATACTGGCCTTTCCTCAAATCATGCACCAGTCTATATTCGTCACCACCTGGTTGGTTGATGGGAAAGATTGAGGCATTGCATGCACTATCTGTTCTCATCAGGGCCCCCCTATCCACTGGCCCTGCTATAGCCTCTATAGCATCTGCTTCTACATAGGGACCCTACTTGTGACGGGATCTGTTCTATTAGCACCATGTGTTCGTTGGCCATTACCATTCGTTTATCTTTTCGTCTAGATACTATAACCCTCTCTACTTCTCCTTATGACTTTGTCCACCAGTGTGAGTGCAATTCTGAAAAACAGTTCATCTGAAACAATACTCCCATGAGGTGTCGAGTTGGATTTAAAACCAGTCTGTGATATCCACTTCTGCAAACTCAAAGTCCTCATGACCTTGGTCTCTGTCAAAAGCATAGCACAAAGGAGAGGTGGCGTTGGTGCACTAGCCGTGTCATCAGCAGTGGTCTCCATGCTTCCCACTCATGATGAAGGAAGGAGTCCGGTGTTGTTAGCTTCATCCAGTGTACTTGAGCCTCCAGGTTGCTGGTCGGTACCTGTGGAGATTCTGCAGGAATCGTTAGTGGCACCATGGGAACAGTAATTTTGTCAGGTTGGTTTTGTACCATCTCAATATATACACCATCTGGCGTACATTGGATTTTTGCATTGGGCTGACACAACGCATCTCTTCCCAAACGATTAACTGGCGTGTTGTCCGAATCTTCGAGGCAGCAAGGGGAAGGTTGGCTCCATCTTCTCCTATTGCAGGAGTAAGCTGCCCCCGTGTCCCCCCTCCAGGGTTTCGGAGGTCCTGACCAGGGATTTGGGGGCCCTGTCCCCGGAATGATCGGGCAGTCCATCTGTATGTGTCCCATTTGTCTACCTCCCCAGTACTGTAATCTCGAGTATTACTGAGGCGCTCTCGAAGCTGCTCGGGGTGTTGCAGGAGCTGCTTGCAGTATTGGCAGATGCTGTCCCCTACCGCCTGTAGGCTCCCAGGAATCACCCCCTTGGTTAAGATAAACCTGGATTGGAGGAACCAGCTGAATCTTGGCCCGACCTGTAGAGGGTGCTATAGGATAAGCATTAAGCACAACAGGTATTTGTTGAACCGGAGGGAGTGATATTGTGGGTGTGCCTGTGTCACCCCTCCATCAGATGGTCCCGCCTCTGGCTCTGTTAATTAGCAATGTTCTCTGATGTGGAGCTGATCGCGTTCGTACTCACTTCTGTTCCGGCGTGGAGTCCTGATGACTCCGGCTGACCCGTCCCTCTCCATGCTCTGAGTCATCCGAATCTTTGCTTCCCGTCGTCGGATCTGCTTCTGGTACATCTGGACAGTCAATTAACCATTCATCCTCTGTTTTACAGCACTCTTCTTCTGATTCGTCAGTAGTACTGTCAGACGAATGTCCTGACTGGTCTGCTCCCTCCTTCTGTTAACCTATGGCACTTGACCGAGATGGGATTCACTTTGCATGCTATCTTTCTAAAGTCGCTCAATCTATTATAGCTGTTTTCTTTCCATCCTCAGTTATCCTTTCTTTGACACTTTTACGTGTCATTTTTCATATATTTCATATCTAGTTTTCAGCTTCGATATTAAAATACTACAATATATTGTGTTGCTCAGCATTTTCCTGCCTTTTAGAATTACAAATTACAACATACTCTTTTTTGTATTTCCTTCCAACCCTCCGTCAACCTCATCACAGCACTTAGGATCAAAGCAGCCGTCGAGAGGCCAGTGTTTTCGTCCAGATGACATTTTGTGTCATCTTCTCATACCTCTTAAAATCTTTTGTTTGTTAGACGGATGGGTAACCACTATTACCTTCTGCCAGTGTTGTCTTCTTCGCCTGTTTTACTTTCACCGGCACCCATGGTATTTGGCGATCACAGCGATCCTCACGGCGTGTAGTTGCTTAGTTAATTCTTTTAATCTTGTCCCCCTGTCTTTTCTGTTTTTTCCAATCTGCCTCGCTCTCAATCAATGCAGACTCATAATAATCCTTTTGGTCATTTTTATGCCTAATGTTCTGTTTCAAAGATTATTTGGTGTATTTTTATTTTACCTCATACCAATACAGTATACTGTGCATCTTTTTTATTTTGTAACACAGTTTATTTGTTGGGTCCAACTCCCTTGCCATTTAAGCAAGATCAGCTTGTACAGAACTGACTATACGCCTTTGCAGGCATCCCAATCATGCCCATGTTTTAACAGGCTAAACTTTCAAACTCCGGGGTTAACTCCCCTGCTACTCCAACAATCATACTGTTATATAACAATACACTAATTCACTGTGCTTATGCACTAGTGAATACATCACAGGGCCAGACACTTAGGGCCCGATTTACTAAGATCCTAAATAAAGAGTACCATATTTTCACGACCATTCGGCGCACCGTGTGAAAAGGCGCACCCTCAGTTTTGTGTGTCATTTTTGGATTTTAAACACACACACGCGGTAGTCCCGCGGGGTCCCGCGGGGTCCCGCGGGGTCCCGCGTCCCGGGTCCCGGTCCGCTCCCCCGCGGTGGTCCCGCATCCCGGGTCCCGGTCCGCCCCCCCCGCGCTGGTCCCCGTTAACTCCACCGTGTGATTCACCTAACGTGAGCGGCACCTGTCCATGTTCGTGATGTGTCGGCTGCAGAATGAGCGGAAGCTCTCCATCTTTTCCATATAATCCGCCGGGCGCTGCTGCTGCGCTGGCACCGTTTCATGAAGCGAAAGCACCAAGACGGACCTCCATGAAAATGTTACATTTTCATTTCTTCCGCCTGTGCTTCACACGCCCCCTTCTCCCTTTACCGTTCTCATTTTGGCCGTCCACCTTACATTACCGTAATACAGGTAATAGATACGGCGCACCGTTTCATTGGGCGCGCGGCACATTTAAAAAAAAAAAAAAAGAATTTTATGTGCGCCTTATGGTCGCGAAAATATGGTACTAAATTGCGTGTGCACTGAAAAAGTTTGCGCGTGCTGTTGTGTGTTTTGCGGGTGATCAACTAAGATTGCGTGCGCAATTGATAACAGGTGCAAACAGCAGTATTTAAATGAGGTGTTGCGCGTCTTACGGTTTGCGGCGCAAACTTTGCGCCATGGAGAGTCTGGATGGAAAGCAGGATATAGTTGCAAGCGCAAAATGAAATTTGACGAGTTGGAGTTAGAGATATTAGTGGAAGAGGCAAATTGTTGTGCCGTATTCAGAACCCCTGCCGTGAAAAGCACCCCCTCGTATATTCAATGATAAGTAGACCAAGAAAAAAAACAACACACTGACACTTCAATATATTTATATATACAGTACACACTCACACAAACACATACTTAGAAGTTTATATTATATATATTTACAAATATTATGGAAGACAACACAGTAAGCAGGCTATTAATTAATGAAATCAATAACCATTTACCCGATTTTTGTTATCTGTGACTGTGATTGTGGGAAAGTATGACTATTGTGGAATCCATGAGCGCATTTCAACATGAATCATTAACACAAAACTGGACGCTAAACAGAACTTGACACGGAATGAGAATATCATTTTTGTCAGACGAGGGGGTGCTTTTCACGGCAGGGGTGCTGAATACGGCACAACACCGGGGTATGACAACTGCAGAACAGGCGCACAATAAGAAACACTTTTTTCTCCATGAAAACACGTGATTTATTTATTATCACAAATAAAAAAATGAATGTGCCTCCTGTGGCAACCTTTTGCTGAATAATACTCGATTTAACATTCAAATAAAATATTTCTCCTTTTGCATGTGGAGATTAGCACCTTCCTTTCGAATGTATTAAATACAGACGCAATCACAATCCATGCAAAAACTTTCAGGCTTGGTAAATCTCATTGCGCGTGGTAAATGGACCAATTTGCATCTTCCCCTCCCAGTATTTAGCGATTTCTGGCGGGTACGCCCCATATTGATTATTCATTAGGGCAAAAGTACTAAATGAATTGCGTGTGCTATTTTGCGCATTTGAGAGGCGCAGTCCTCTTTGCACGGTTAGTAGATCAGCTGGCACTTTGGTTTGCGGGTGCTGTCAAGTTTGCACACGTTTTTACACACGCAAACCTTTAGTAAATCAGGCCCTCTCTTCATATTCTCGTTCCTCCAACACTAAAACAACAACTCTTTGCCCCCCCAAAAAAAAAAAAAAAAAAAAAAAAAAAAAAAAAAAACACTGGGTTTGTATGTGTATATTTATGTATGTGTACGCATATGTGTGCGTATATATATGTATATATTACATATAGTAATAATGCACATATATACACTTTTGGTTTCTACCGTCATGGTATCAATCAATAATATGTGTGCAGACAAGGTAAAAAAAAAAAATAAATAAATAAATAAAAAAAAAAATAAAAAAAAAAATAAAAAAAAAAATAAATCATCATCTCTTCATATTCTCGTTCCTCTAATCTCTACTTGAGAAAGTATATATATATATATATACATTCCGAGCGGTACTCTTCCTTCCCTTAATCTCAGAATTAATTCCGAGCGGTACTCTTCCTTCCCTTAATCTCAGAATTATACACATAACCGATAAACAAAATTAAAATCAAAAGACGACTTTCATCCAGAAATTCTAACCAGTTAAATACGCTTCTCTTTCATCCCATTGGCCACATTCATTCATCCACACATTCTGAATTTTGAAACGAATACCAGCCGACACCGTCTATACATTAAAAAAAATGTTAAATCTAGGTCTTTTAGAAAGTTTACACCAGCATTTTCCGACCATTGGAGCCGGCCGGAGGGAGGATATTAGGGGTGCAGCGGTTCAGGCAGCCCACGGTTCGGTTTCGGTTTGTGTTAACAGTCCTCGCTTCGACACTTACCCTCATAAAAGGATCAGTACCAACAGCATGGACCCGGCAACTGCACACGACTCAGCGGTAAGTAACGTTAATCTTTATGTTATTTATATTTGTCTACAAGTATGATCTTTGCATGGGCCAAGTATTTAGATTAGCACTGGTGTGACTCCGTGTTACGGAGCTCTATTAGTATCGTAATACATTTTTCCCTTTTTATGTTTTCAGATCTTTCAAGCAATGCACCTGAAACTGTTCAACGACATCTCCCGAAGACGCAGGGTCCTTCATTGAGCCAGCAATAGTGCAAAACTGTTATTTATCCTCCTGGGACCCCGGGGTCACATATGGGGACATACGTCTTTGGCTTCCCCAAAACCAAAGAAAGTAATTGAGCTTTTTACTCCGAGACCTCCAGTCCCCAGGGGAGGACTGGTGTATCCATCTAGTAGTGAATATTCATCCCAAACTACTCATGTTGCACTCACAAAATGGCGGAGATATCAACCAAACGCTTCTATGGAAGCTTCCCGACTAGATGTCACCAACGTACTGATAATGGTAGAATTTGTATGGTTGAAACTTGTTTACTCATGTTTAAAACCCTTCTGTGTGTGTGTGTGTGTGTGTGTGTGTGTGTGTGTGTGCGTGCGTGCGTGCGTGCATGCGTGCGTGCGTGCGTACGTACGTGCGTGCGTACTTGCGTACCTATTCGACAACGGACCTCGGCATCACAACACACCCACAAACAGCGGACCTCAAAGCCAGCAGGGGACATTTTTCAAGTCCCCTGAGGGTCATGCTTTAAATTAAAGTAAAATGTTTTTTTTCAAATGACCAAAACAGAGGTCCACTGTTAGCCAAAGTGCAACGACAGGTCCACTGATAGTGCAGTACTCGTGTAGGAGGGTGTGTGTGTGTGTCGGATCTCAGAATGGCTCGGGAATTTATGACCGAGGGGAGCGTCTGTGTGTGTGTGTGTGCGTGTGGGGGGGTTAGTACGAGAGGAAGAGAGAGAGAGATACAGAAGAAAGGTAAAATAATAGACACTCTTAAATAATTTCTCACTAGCAGACCAAGACCTTCTGATCTTTCCCACCCAGAAATGCCCCACGGTGAAACTAAACTTCACAAGTGCGCTCTGGTCATTCAACTGGGAAATTTAGAAGGGCCTTGTTTTCGCTACAGCAGAGACCTGTGGGTGAGAAGGAAGAAGCAGAAAAAAAGAGAGCGAGAGAGGGGGGACCTTGCTCTTTATAGCTGTGCACAGGAAGTCCACGCTCCTTCCTGCAGCTTGAATTCCTTGTCCAATCAAAGTGTGGTGCCTTATCACCAAGAGGGTCACATATGCAAATCCTAGTGTCCATGGGGTTTTTCCGTTGTTCTCCAGACCACGCTGGAGGTGTCGTAAACTGACCATGAGGCAGGGATCATGAAACTTTAGCTTAGCTTCGGCCCTTTACTGGTCCAAGAGCCGGAAATGTTCACCCAATCACATATGTCATGAATTCATAATCATATGGACGATGGTCCAACAGCAACAAACTAAAAATCAGCATAATGTAAAAATTGAAGATGGGTTCCCTGATCTCAATTTGCTTTGTTTTTCGGCCAGGCTTCACATGAGCAACAGGGATAAGTCTGGGCTCACTACACAGGAGGTTTTTCGGTTAAAAAAAACTTGTGCTGAAAGCAAAAAAAACAAATAAATGATGATGAGAAAGATAAGTGTTTTAATTAATTTATTAGTTTTTACACTTGTTTTTATCATCTCATTTAACATGGATATTTTTGTTAGGTTTAGGCACGTAACATTTGTATCATCAAACTCTCTGGAGACAAAGAAAGACACAAACACCATTAGAATTTACTTGCAAGGAGAGCAGTCGAGATTTGTAAGATCTCCAACATACTCTAATTTGTCTCTGCTGCTTCCTTGCTTTTATTCACTCTGGGTGTACCCTAGTTTACAGAGCTGACTGCGCCCCTAAAGGGAGGGGAAAAAGGAGTGGTCGCAGTCAGCGGATTCAGGTATTGAGTCAGGCATTGATTCGTTCTTGTTCTCATTTGTTTAGCAACAAGAAGTTTCCTCTTCTCCGCAGATATCTGCTTTATGCTGATATCCGGAAACTTCTTGTGCAGCACTTATAATTACTTAAACACAGCATTGTTTTATCAGTGCGTCACAGGCGTAAGCAAATCATCATACGTTCTGTTAATAGCAAGCATGATAACTTATTACTTATTTACAATAGTTCCAACATTTCCCTCCTGTTTATCATGCATGCTTATACAACACCTCATACTTCATATCACAAACTAGTCTTCTCAGAAGATTTTCAACTAGGAGTTCATTTCTGTTGTAGTCACACATTTACACTCAGAGATCAGCAATGTTCATCTTCTCCATGAGTCCCGAGATCAGGGAATAGGTCCGGCAGATGCGGGTGGTCATCGATGTCATCATCCTCTTCTCCTTCGTTGTCGTCCTCGTTGTCCGTTGTCGAGGAATCCGTGGCCAGCAGGGCGTATGTCTCCTGTAGTGATGCTGGCGGTTGGGGCCCAAGGGCCGTCACGATCAACCTGTTGAGGAGAGCTCGGAGACATGGAATGCAACAGCAGCCACACAGTGTGAGGATAGCCGCAAACACCGCTATGCAGTGTTCGAATTGGGGGGGAGCTAAGGGGAGCTGAGCTCCCCTAAGAAGGACATTGGCTCCCCTGAAAGACTGCTTTTTGAAATTTAGGGGGAGCTCTAAAATATTGGCTGTTTCTTTTTCAGACAGGTTATAGAGTTCGATTTTCTGTATGACCAAATCCGCTCCGACCCGGTGTGTCAGTGATCAGCGCAGACAGACTGCAGCTTCGCCTGAATTATGGTACTGCGTTAAATCGACGGCGTAGGGTCGCAGTATGGTGTGCGTCGCCGCGTACCCTACACCGAGGGCTCTGCGTCGATTTAACGCTGAACCATAATTCATGCTTTAGCAGAGCTGCGCTCTCGGCCACGCGGACGTGCCATGCGCTCCGGCGGACAGCGGAGCTCCTGACACAGCTGCAGCTCATCAGCTCATCTATGGAGAAGTTAAAGAGCATCTACCGCTAGATTCTCCTTTCATCAAGGCAGGGAAGAGAATCAGGCCAGAATAGATGAATGTTATCAGTGACTAAGTTTGTAGTGTTGAACATGTTACTGGACATTCTTGTGCAATTGCTACAAAATAATTTGTTGTTTTTAGTTAAGTTCTACAGAAGAATATTTATTTTATTATTATTATTTTATATTAAATACATATTTTACTGTATATTACAAATCATTTTGTGGGCACCCCCTGGCACCATCGAGGAGCCCAAGGCTGGGGGCATCTTAAGACCTCTCTTATATTTTTTTGTTCAAAGATATAAACATTTTATATCTTTGAACAAAAAAGATCAGAGAAACAAAGAAATTGAAACAAATAAACAATTTTAGTATCAACTTTGTTTTATTAGAACAAAGTTGATACTAAATGTGTTTCTTTTCCTTTTTTCCAAATGAGAATCGATAAGAGAATCGATAAAGAATCGAATCGTTAAGCAGAATCGAAAATGGAATCGGAATCGAAAAAATCTTATCAATTCCCATCCCTAGTAAGACCATTATACAGGATTCTTGAAGGGGTGTTTTGAGCAGAAAAAACGTTGCCTGTGTGTCCCCTTGCTGCTTTTCTTTATTCTTATTAATAAATGAGTTCGGTCATGCAATACGGCTAGTAGAATGTTTTTCACATGGTCTTTAACCCAGCAAGCACCGTTCTAAAAGAGGAGCAAATGATACATTTGTTTATTTATATTGAGACCCGTTATGTTGCCAAATTGCGTCAATTAATTTGCTTCAAAGTGAAAATTTCTTTGGGCAGTACCCCATCCCCGTCCAACCCCCCCGTCCAACCCCTCAGAAATGTTGGCTCCCCCAGGACCCATCGTCCAATTCGAACCCTGCCGCTATGGATGTGAGCGCCAAGGCTACTAAGGTTTTGTAGCGTCCGAACACGTTCAGCCAATCCTCCCACATGGAGGTATTTACCCCTGAATGTTCCTTCATTTTAGCATTTAAGGCTCGAAGTCCTTGAATGGTCTTAGGCTTCCGTCCGAGGCAGTATTATTCGAGATGAAAATGCAGCGTTGTTCACCGAACAGAGTGCACCATCCGCCTTTTCCTGCCAGCAGCATGTCCAATGCTATTCGATTCTTTTTTTTTTTTTTTTTCCCTTGTCTGCACACATATTAATGATTGATACCATGACGGTAGAAACCAAAAGTATATATATGTGCATTATTACTATATTTAATATATATACATATATATACACATACATATGCGTACACATACATAAATATACACATACAAACCCAGTGATTTTTTTTTTTTTTTCCTTGGGGGGGGGGGGTGACGACATCCACTGTCAATCCAGGAAACAGGAACACACGGAAACACACGTCAAGCACTGGAAATCTGCAACAAAAAACCACAAACAAAGCACGAAACCGGCACGGAGCCAACCAAAACAATAACAGCAATCGACCTAAATCTTGAGATCTGATCGCAGTCTGAGCTAAGCTATCGCTACCGCTACCTAAACCCAAAAACTAGAGAGCCAGCATGCAGGTGAACAAGCCAGTGTGTATGTCTATGTGTGTGTGTGTGTGTATGTATATGATCATGTGTGTGTGTGTGTGTGTGTGTGTGTGTATATGCATGTGACTAAGTGACTATGTGTGTGTGTGTGTGTGTGTGTGTGTGTGTGTGTGTGTGTGTGTGCGTGTGTGTGTGTAATAAACCAAACAAAGTTCCACCTGAAGTGTATCTATAGTGGGGGAGGGGGGGGGGAGCAACCCCGCCACCCGCGAGACCAGAGGCCGACACGGAAGAGCCCGGAACCCAGGCCACCGGCAGCCCCACAGAGGGGAGAAGTGGGAGGGAGGCAACCCACTGCCTGCGAGACCCCCCCCCCCCCCCCCCCCCCCGGCGGGGCCCCCACAGCGCGGGAAGAAGCAGCCAGGGATCCCGCGGAGGCGGACCGCGACCCAGGCAATCCCCGGCCACCCGGTCCAGGCCGGACACGCGGCCAGGAGGCCCTCACCCTTCAGGCCAACGACCCCCACCCGGCAGGGGGCCAGCCTGCCCGGAGAGACAGAGCCGCCCCGGCCGCCGACGCGGGCAGGCGCACCCGCCCCCCACGAAAGTTGCCCCCCAAGACCAGAGGGGCGCCCCGCCGCAGAGGCAGCGGGGGGGACCGGAGACGGGCCCGGAGAGAGGGAACCCCCCCAACAAGGCGACACCCGTGCAGGCCCGACAACGGAGGGCCCCAGACCCAGGCATCCCATTCATTCATCCATTCACCTATCCGATATCTATACTAATAATAATATGATATACTATACATAATAATAATACTAATAATACTAATAATAATAATAATAATAATAATAACCATCTTTGTATAATATAATATTGATAAATTATTAAGTTTTGTTGTCCTGCCAATGGAGGCTCAAATCCTCCATGGCAGGACCCTTCCATACCGCATTCTCACCGACACAGACACACAATCACGCACCGTTTCCCCCTCCCCGGGGGGGTCCAGCACCGCCAGAAGGCGCCCCAGGCTGCACAGCGAGCCCCGCCAGGCCCGGGTATCCCGACCCACCTATCCCAGGCCGGTGAGGGAACGCGGGAGATGTGGGACCCCCTCCCGCCCCTGGTGTTGAGTGCATGTGATTAATGCCATAAAAACAGGGAAGGGGGAGGGCCAAGTATCGATTTGACATCGACCCCCCCCCTCCCGAACTACGTGTCCTTGTCAAATGTATTTATTAAGTGTTGAATGTGCAGTGTCTATTTTGCTGTTAAAACCGTGAGGCGGGGAGTGCCGGGCCACGCGGGACAGTGCCCCCCATGACCCGGACCCCCCGCCCTTCGCCTATGTGCGTATGAATCGTGTAGGGCAGGGGTCTTCAACCCTGGTCCTCGAGGGCCGGTGTCCTGCATGTTTTAGATGTTTCCCTGCTTTAACACACCTGATTCTAATTAATCATCGTCATCAGCTTGTCATCCAGGGCTGCACAATTCTGTTAATGACACAGTCACTTGTGTCATGGTGCAATGAAGCTAATCTAAAACCATCTAAAACCTGCAGGGACACCGGCCCTCGCGGACCAGGATTGGTGACCCCTGGTGTAGGGGGGGAAGGAGGGGGAGCGGAGGCCGAAGCCAGGAGGCAGGACCAGCAAAGCCGGTCCTGATAAGACACCCGCGTCCCCCCACCGGCCATCCAGTAGACGGGGGCCGGCCCTCCGAGCCGGGCCAGGGCCCCACCGTACCTCCACGGGCGCCCCCGGAGCCCCCAGACGGAGGGGGAAACGGTCCAACATCCTCCCATTCATACTGACAACATAAGACATAGACACCTGGGAATGGTGCCACCCCGCCGCCACGCCCGCCCGTGCACCCCCCGGTCAGGGGAGGCCCGATCCCCGGACCCAGCCCCACCCCCCCCCCCGAGGCCACCCCGGCGGACACCCCAAGGGTCACGGAGTCCCCACCTACGCAGGGGCACTTGGCCCCCGCCCAGCGACGGAGGACCAAGGCAGCAATGCCCCCCAGCACAGACAGCCACCCCCCACCCAGGCAGGGCCGGGCCCTCCGAGTGGGACCCCCACGTCCACGGCCCAGCCCCCCCCGGGAGACCCGGAGACGCCCAAGCCACAGCCCCCCGCCCGAGCCCCCCCAGCCACCCCCCCCATCGCCATGAGGCAACCCCCCCAGAGGCCCCCAAGGCCCCCCCCCGGCCAGGGACAGGGCCCCGCGGCCCCCCCCCACCGCCACCCAGGGGCCACCAGACCCCCCAAGCCGACCCCCAACCCCAAGGGCTACGAGATCACCACCCCCCCGCCCCCACTAGGTAACGAAGCCAATAATCGGGGACCACAGAGAGTGCAATTCAGCCGAATGTTGTTCAGTGGAGGCAGACATTATCTCACTACTAATATGATCTGATAAAAGATTCCTAAAATGGTTGATACATAAACTGGATTTTTGTTTCCAATTTACTAGAATGGTTTTCTTTGCGATACATAAGTCAGTGAGAACCCGGCGTGTCCAATTAGGTTCTATTTGAGTGTCTCCCAGGTGACCTAGTATACATACCGTGGGGCACACTGGGATTCTGTGGTTGATCCATGTGGATAAATCCTCACAAATCTCCTTCCAGAACCTCTGTACCGGTGTACAGAACCATAAAGCATGCATATAATTATCTGGGGTGTTCTCTGTGCACTGTGAACAGATATTAGAGGTGACAAAGCCCATCTGGAACATCCTTTGTCCAGTATAATGTATTCTATGAAGAACTTTGTACTGTATAAGTTGTAAGTTTGGGTTTTTAGTCATAGTAAACGTATTTAAGCATATTTGTGACCAAGAGAACTGGTCGGTATTCAGAGAGAGATCCGCCTCCCACTTGGAGATCGGGAAAGAGACTGAATCGTCCAGTTTAGATATTAACCTGTAGAGTTTTGATAACAACTTTAAAGTGCTTAGATTCAATAAATCTATTATCTTAGCGGGAAGTTGTAAATCTAATTGGCTAATTTTGTATGTTTTATTTATTATGGCCTTAAGTTGTTGATACTCTAAAAATGTATTCCTGCTAACTCCGTATTGAACAATAAGTGTATTGAAAGGTACAAACTGTCCTCCTACAATTACGTGCTGTAAATACCGTATTCCTTGATCTCTCCATTGAACGAAATTAACCATCTTTTTATCATTTTTCACGATGTCTGGGTTGTTCCATATGGGTGTACGGTCACATGGAAAAAGTGAAATTTTAGCTACTTTAAGAAATTCCCACCAAGCTGATAAAGTTGTGCTAATATTAATGCTTTTGAAACATTGATGATGTTTGATACTTTGACTAATGAATGGTAACTCTGAGATTTCTAGTTCATTACAAAACACTTGCTCTGAGTCCAGCCATTGACTATCTAAAGGATGATCTTTTGACCATTTTACAATATACTGTAATTTATTGGCTATGAAGTAATACTGAAAATTAGGTAACTCTAAACCTCCATATTCTTTGGATTTTTGCAATGTCTTTAAACTAATACGTGGAGTTTTATTTTTCCACAGAAATTTTGAAACATATGAGTCCAACGATTTAAACCAGGAAAGAGGGGGTTTGCATGGTATCATTGAGAAAAAATAATTTACTTTTGGTAAAACCATCATTTTAATGGTGGCTATTCTACCCATGAGCGAAATGGGGAGAGAGCTCCATCTGGAAAGATCATCTTCTATTTTCTTTATAAGCTGAACATGATTTAATTTTATTAACTCTGACAGCCTAGGGGAGATGTTTATGCCTAAATATCTAATGTTCCCTGATTGTAATTGAGTATTGGTTATATTCCTAAAATTGCAGTTAACACACAAAACAGTGGATTTAGACCAATTAATAGAATAATCAGACAGAGATGAAAATCCCTCTATAAGTGCAATTGTCTGTGATAGTGAAGATCGTGAGTTCTGGAGGAAGAGGACTACGTCATCCGCATAAAGACTTATTTTGTGCTCTAATATTTTGCATTGTATACCTTTAATATTTTGATTTTGTCTAATAGCTGCTGCTAAAGGTTCAATAAATATTGCAAATAATGAGGGAGAGAGAGGGCAACCCTGTCTAGTGCCTCTTTGCAAGGTAGAACTTGTAGAGATTTGATCATTTGTCCTTACACGTGCCTTGGGAGAGCTGTATAATATTTTTATCCAGTCAATGAAAGATTCGCCAAATCCAAATTTATGCAAAGTTGCCAATAGAAACTTCCAGTTTACCTTATCAAATGCTTTTTCCGCGTCTAAGGATATAATAGTAGTCTCCTGTTTATTGATACTCGAATAGTCTATAATATTTAATAATCTGCAAATATTAGTAGAGGAATGTCTACTTTTAATGAAGCCTGTTTGATTCGGATGTATAATAGAAGGGGTGACTCTTTTCAGACGTTCAGTAAGGGCCTTGCTAATTATTTTAAGGTCTACATTTATCAATGAAATTGGGCGGTAGCTCGATGGGAGCAAGGGATCTTTGTCCGGTTTTAATAAAAGACTAATATTAGCAGAGTTCATATTTAAGGGTAAGCTTTTATTCTCCCTAGCATTTAGAATCATTTTATGAAATGTTGGTGCTAATATGCTCCAGAATTCCTTATAAAATTCAGCTGGGAAACCATCTGGGCCCGGAGCTTTATTATTGGGCATATGTTGAAGAGCTTCATGGAGTTCTCCTATTGAGAGCGGTGAGTCTAAATTCGTAACCTGTTCCTGATGTAACTTCAGCAGATTAATGTCTCCAAGAAACTCATTAATGGATTGATCAGATGGTTCAATTTGTGACGAGTATAATTTATAGTAAAAGTCTCTAAAGACTGAATTTATTAAACAGGGATCATGTGTAACTTCCCCTGACTGGTCCTTAATGGATGTTATGGTTGTTTTTTCTTTGTTTATTTTTAATTGATTCGCTAAGTATTTTCCCGATCTGTTAGCATGTGCAAAGTTTTCCAGGCGAAGCCTTTGTACTAGAAACTGTGTTTTTGCGTCAATTATTTTATTTAATTCTATTTTAGTTTTCCTTATTCTGTTAAGGATACGTTCGTCTGCAGAGGTCTGGAAGGCCTCCTCTAGCGTCTTTATTTCACATTCTAATTCTTTTGTTTTTAAGTTGTCTTTTTTTTTCTTATTTGAGGAAAAGGAAATTATTTTGCCTCGCATTACTGCTTTTCCTGCTTCCCATAGAACGCTCGCTGATATTTCCGGCTGGTCGTTATTTTGTAAAAATATATCCCATTCTTTCTTAAAAAAATTTGTAAAGTCGGGGTCTTTGAGCAATGATGTATTAAATCTCCAAATTTTGGAGGATGATACGCTCCCCCTCTTCCCCAGAGTGAAAGAAACAGGTGCGTGATCGCTAATAATGATTGGGTGAATTTGTGATTCTGAGATATCTCTCATCAGAGAGCTACTGACTAAAAAATAATCTAACCTAGAGTATGAGTGATGAACGGCTGACAAAAAAGTGTAGTTCCTAAGGGTTGGGTGTAAAGAGCGCCATGTATCGCAAAGACCCAGATCATTCATGTATTGCTTAACAATACTTGCTGACTGCCAACTCCTGTGTCCACCTGCATTACTGAGCTTGTCCACTCCAGGGTCCAGAACCATGTTGAGGTCTCCTCCGATGATGACTGTGTTGTCTAGGTGAGCAGAAAGTGAGGTGAAAAAAGAGTGAAAAAACGAGGAGTCATCAACATTTGGACCATATACATTAGAAATACATAAATTCAAGCTTTGAATTTGCAAGACTAAAATTAAATATCTACCCTCTGAGTCAATGTGTGTGTCCTTTACAGTGAAATTTACTCTTTTATTAATGAGAATTGCTACCCCTCTTTGTCTGGAGTTGTAACAGGCGGAGAAAACATGCGGAAATTGTGCCGTGGCCAATGCATCTGCTGAAGCTTTAACTAAATGAGTTTCTTGCAGTAGGACAATGTCTGCCTGCAGAGTTTGTATCTTAAGAAGTTTTAATCTCTTTAAAGTGTTCCCGGCTCCGTTTACATTCCAGGTGACAAACTTTAATTTATCCATAATCCAATCATTGAAAGTAACATTATATGTAAGTGGTAATGTTGCATGAGAAGCTGTTGTATGTGTGTGTGCCATGTTATTCTAAATGTGTGAAATGTGTGTTCGTACCAATTTACCAAACCTAGAAAGAAAGTGCAGCAGAGTGGGACATAGAGGGATAAAAGAAAAAAAAAGGGGAAAGGGAGTGAGGTGGGGGGAGGGAGATAATTCTAAACATAATAGAAAAAAATATATAAAATAATAAAAAAAATTTAAAAAAAAGAGAGAGAAAGGCAATCACCAGTGTGAGCCTATAACTTACCTACTAGCAGAGCAAGAATTATTAATACATTAATATATACCGAGAATGTTTTATGAAACTATATCTAACCTAATCACCAGTTAGTGAGAAAGAAAGAGAGGAAAAGAAAGTAAATTTTGTACTCATCCTTTTCAGAAGAGCCAGGGCGTGATGTTGGAGTCACGGTACAGTTGTCCGTTCACATACAGCTTGTCCACGGTGATGACAGCACGAGATCCCTCCGTCATGAGCCTCCTCCGGACCGGGAAGAGGACTCGGCGACGGTCCAGGATCTCCCGGGGGAACTGGTCGTTCACGGAGAACGGCAATCCGCGTAGCTGTGGCCCCCGTCTTCTCACAAGCTCTTTGTGTTTATAGTGTTCGAATTTAGCAACAATGGGCCTGGGTCTCTGGGCTTCGGATCTTCTTCCTCCTAGGCGATGGACGCGGTGAAATGTGATGGAGTTCGCCAGGTCTTCTGGAAGCTTCAGGTGGTTCCGGATGAACTCCTGGACGGATTGTTCAGGATCTTCATCAGGTTTCTCCGGGATCCCTGAGAACACCAAGTTGTCCCTCATCGACCGCGATTGAAGGTCTAAAACGGCCTCCTTTAAAGATTTATTCTCATTCTGGAGCCGGCTAAAATCCTCTGACATAGATTTCACCGACTCCTTCAGACTGGTGTTTTCAGCCATCAATTTTTCCACCTGCTGGTTACCATATTCCACAGCTTCTCTTAATGACTGGAATTCCTTGTGCAGGACTTCCACCAGGGATAAACGGGCGTCATGGGAGGCCAAACGGGTGTCGATAGACCTCAGAATGTCCTCGTGGTATTTCCTGGAGGAGAGATTGCTCCAGGGGAATCCTCGGGTCGTGACCGCTTCGGCGTGGAAGCAGCAGCGCCCCCAGACTTCTTCACCATGACTAATCTCTCAAAATACTCTTCTATGGATGCGTCTAAAGATTCGCTTTGCTCCAGGTTGGGTTCGTAACTATATAATCTGCCTATAAACTACCCTTTCGTTATTTTAATCTAAGTATATAATCGTTTTTAAAGCATTTATTGAGAACGAAAGTATTACCTCGCCATGTTGGACTCTGCTGCCTCGTAGCTTCTCGCAATACTACAACATCTCGTGGTGCGTTCGCTGCTGCTGGGAAACCTTGCTGCTCCCCTATTGCTAATGCTATTCGATTCTGAAACGACATTAACGATGTCGCGGACAACTGTTCATGCACGGCCTCAAACCCATCCGCGGTATAGTTTCCTAGGCGTTGTACATTGTGATGGATGTTATTAATGCGGTCCACATTTTTATTTGGTACAATGGGAAACACGGCGGAGATTAAGGGTAGGCTCTCAAATCCTGTGGCGACTTGATCAACCAATTTGTACTCGTCAGGTACTCCGCGGGGAACACCTATTGAGTCGATGTAAGTGGGATTGTGGCCTTTCATCCACGATGCGGATCGTCTGGTTCGGTGCCAGCGTTCGGGCAGCCCATGATCTATGGTCAGCAGTAAATTGTCCACTGTTACTGGAGTTACTCTGACCGGAAGAATCAGAGATACTATGGCACACAGGCCGGTAACGTTTTTTGGTAAACGGTCAAATAGGCGTTCATCACCAGATTTCTTTCCTGCTTACCGGAACAAAAGTGTGATTGATTTCTGAAACATCTGCACAATAGTCGGTTTGCAGTCTGCCCAATAAGGGGCCATTTCCTGTCATATTAATGCAGGTAAAATTTAAACGTGGCACGTCCTTTGAGAACACTGGCTTCTTTTCTTGTGCTTCAGTCAAGGGATACACTTTAACCCACGCCACACAAGATGAATCGATTGCCAGATAAGTGGAATTCATAACCGTCACTAAGCAGGTTTGGTTTAGTGTGGC
Organism: Cololabis saira; assembly: GCF_033807715.1. Taxonomy (NCBI): domain Eukaryota; kingdom Metazoa; phylum Chordata; class Actinopteri; order Beloniformes; family Belonidae; genus Cololabis; species Cololabis saira. Next base: position 46,021,226 of record NC_084601.1, read on the forward strand.
GGGAACGACCTGTAGCAAGGCCCTTGGTCCCATACACACAAGGCAATCCTGTCCCACGGTTTGTGCCGCCTGCTCAGTCATAAGCATCCAATTGTTATTTTGTCCTGAAATTCCGGTGGCAACATGGAGCCATCCATCCATGTCAGTAGATGGCACACTGATGGCCGACGCTCCAGCTGTCTGTGTGTAGTTGCTTACCCTGGGTTTGTCAGTACTTTTCATGGTGTCATTTACACACATTATGATTGGGAAATAAGGGTCAGCACCCGATGACCATGCCCAGAGCAACAGGCCCCAGCATGAGGTATTAAAGATCTGAGCGCTTGGGACTGCAGGGGACTACGCATGTCCTCTGTTTTCTGGACAAGTTTGTCCAGGATATCATTGTTGTTGTTATTTCAAAACAGCCTCCTCTCTAAGCGGGTCTCGTTAATCCTGAGAATGCTGCAGGCTCTTCACTGGCTTTCGAGCCTACCTGCCTCTAGTTGGCGACAGATCTGCTCTATTACCAGGCTCTGTTCTCAGAGACTCCTATTTTGAGGGTTGTTCTGAAATAATCTTTTTACAATGTGATTGGTGTACCCACGTACTCCTTTCTAATATTTTAACAGCCGTGGGCGTCGTCAGCAGCACCTGATGTGGTTCTTCCCACTTGGCGGAATGCCAACATTTTTCTCCTTATGCTCCGTACCAGGACCCAGTCCCAGTCTTCATGTTCCACTAGTTGATCTTCTTGTGGATCGATAGGCGTATTGGACTCGTCTTTCAAATTTCTTTGTTTTTCCCGCATCTGTCTCATGTAATCAGATAAATCTGTTTCTTCCTCAGTTTTCCACTGGTGTTTAAAGACCGGGAGCCTATATGGTCTGCCGAATAACATCTCGTACGGCGTACTTAAACGGTGATGTTTAAAGTACATTTTTACTAGATCCAAACATTGAACCCAACTTCGACCGGTTTCTTCTATACATTTTTTCAGTCGATTTTTTTTAATGGTGCCGTTTGTCCTTTCAACTAGATCCGCGCTTTGGGGATGATAAGCGCAGTGATGTCTCAGGTCGATGAGAAACAGTTTGTCTATTTTATCAGTTATCTGATTTACGAAATGTGAGCGTATATCAAGCATGCCCTACATGCCCTTTTTTAGTATATATTAAAGTCATAGGTTGTAAATACTTTTCCTATTTTGGTCTATCATCCCTCCTGTTTGAGACATTAGACCAAAGATCCTCTATACAGAAGACAGCGCATTACCGTTACTGCCAATGGTAAGAAATGGTATCCACTTCCTGTCTCCTAAGTGGGCGTGGTCGCCCCTCTCCCCACATCGTTTTGGAACATACAACACTAGATACAGTCAACAGCTTCCTTAGCACTTCTATTCAAGGAAAGCCTGTTCTCCGTGTTTCATCCGTAGTCTCTTTTACAATCAATTATTAACCACCTCTGAGGTATACCAGAGGCAACACGATGTGATTAGGCGGAGCTCAAAACTTGGGAAAATTGGATAATTCCACTTTGATTTGGGTCTGTGATGTCACAGTTCCTTTTGGATCACAAAGCTCACTGAGTGAGTAGTCATCAGACTTAAGCCGCTCAAACAAAATAAAATAAGTATCTTTCTTGAACAGAAACCTGTCCTGTTTAACTTAAAATTGTATAAATGTATATAAAACAATAGAAAGAAAGAAGAACATCCCTAATACTGCACATTTTTTGGTGCAATAACAAATGTGCAACCAGAAAGTCTGTAGAAACCTTATATATCTGTGCCTCAAAAGACATGACTGTAGGCTGCAGTTGTAGTAAAACTAAAAAAACAACAAAAACTTATGAACAGTTCAATGCCATTTTCCATTGGCATTTTATTACTATTTTTTGACTCTCAAAGTAATACGGGACGAAGCGCGTCTCATTTTAGCTCAATATGGGATACATACTTTAATTAATAAATACGGAACGATTTCCTTTTTCAAGGGATGGTTGGCAACCCTAACCATAACCCTTACGTTTTAATATGCTTAAATGTTTAATACACTTGTACAGTACAGACATAGAGCTCAGGCTCACAGCTACTTAAATAAACACTAGATTAATTTTTTAAAAGAGGACAAAATACAACATCAGATGTTGTACATACTAAGATACCTTGTGACTTTTGTACTTGGACATTATATTGAGTTAAATCTAACAGGGGTGTCAAGTAACGAAGTACAAATACTTCGTTACCTTACTTAAGTAGAAATTTTAATTATCTATACTTCACTGGAGTAATTATTTTTCAGACGACTTTTTACTTTTACTCCTTACATTTTCACGCAATTATCTGTACTTTTTACTCCTTACATTTTAAAAACAGCCTTGTTACTCTATTTTATTTCGGCCTTTAAAACAAAACTATCCAGTTACTGTAATGCTCAATAGTACACATATATGGTTCTTTAATATATTTGCATTATACTAAGACGCATTCATTTTCAATGGCTTTTGTCCTTAATGGCTTTTTTCCCCCTTACATTACTTTTACTCTTATACTTTAAGTAGTTTTGAAACCAGTACTTTTATACTTTTACTTGAGTAAAAAACTTGAGTTGATACTTCAACTTCTAGAGGAGTATTTTTAAACTTAGTATCTATACTTTTACCTGAGTAATGAATGTGAATACTGAAGACACCTCGAAAATCTAATCAAAAGATGAGTTGCGGTACAATCTGCAAATATGCTGTTGTATAAAGAAGATAACCAGTTTGTCTGCTTGTTTGTGTCCTCTCCTTATCCAGGAGATCACACAGAATGAATGACTGAATCCATTCATTAATGAAGTTTACTTGAGCATATTATAAGGCACTACCACTGCAGTGTCATATTTTTTTATATTAATTTATATAATCTGTCAACTGAGATGAGGTTGTCATTCCTGAGAATATTCCTGCATTGGGAAGGAGTTTCTTTCACTTCCTTAAGAAAACTAAGGAAAAAAAAACAACAAAAAAACAGTGGCCTCAGAAAAAGAGTCATTATATTAACATTTTGTTTCTCTAAGAATGAGCTGTTGTGGACTGAACAAAAATACAAAAGGTATGATGAAATAACCATTTCATCTATTTAGCCCTTTTTTCATGAATGTCTAATGACATCTGTTATCCACCAGCTACAGACAATCAGATACAGAGACAAGCTTACTTCCAAAAAACAAATGTAGATTGTGTACTCTAAAATGTAAATAAAACAGAAGGTGCTGACTACCAAACCACTTTATCTTTGACTATGACGAGTACCAAAGAACAAATGCTGAAGCTTGCTGAAATCAAACTTTAATTTACCTAGTCAGTATGTCTTTTCAAAACTGTGGGTCAAAGGCATGTACATCTGAAATAAAAATCCGTCTTCACCATGACAGCTTCCCTGCAGGTGTAAACAACAACTCTTCACAGAAATAGTTTAATATTTCTGAAATTTTGCAATGTATTCTTTTTGAGTGATTAATCATTATATACTAGATGACTGTGAAGACATCTGACTGTGACCTGGATGTCTGATTGACATTATAAGGAACAGATTAGTCACTTATTATTTTACTTTCCAAGATTTCTTTCTCTTTCCGCTCTTAGGGAGGTGTAAAACTGTCTATCAGTGCAGTTAAACTATACATTGTTTTTACCTTTTAAATTCAACAACCTGATTCTGGTTGAGGAGGCATTCTTCGTCTATTCCTTCTTACTGACGTTTATAAAACTTCCTTCTCTCTCTCTTCACTTGCCTTGTTCTTTCTTATTCTCCCTGCGTTTTCTCTATTGCCTTACGCTCTCCGTTTTCCCAGCGCTAGGCCGCATCTTTCTAATACTGAACATACTCATACCCATATTTCTTTCTCCATGTTTCAACTCCCTTGCTTTCTTCAATTATCTTGTCACCAAGTTTGGTTAAACTTGTGGGAATTTAATTTTCCGTCATAACCAAACTTTTCCACCCATATCTGTAGGTATTTCAACCTGTTTGGGGTCTGTCTTTTCTATACATTTCCAGTCGTTTGACTTCAATTTACTCTCGAAGTTTTTACTTGACCCGTTTCTCACATCTTTTAACATGGGAATATTTCCATTGAAATATTACCCCTTTCATTCATTCATTCACACCCCTCTTTTTGTGCACTTATTCCCTTATTCTTTGCCAGGGGAGTCCATCCTCCCACGGAATTTAACTATTTCTCTGAGTAGAGGACTCCGTCCGTCCCACACGGAATTTAACTGGTCTTACAACTTTTAACGGCAATTAAAAACTACTTCTCTTAAGTAGAGGACCCGTATATCCTTCCTCAGGCCTTTAACATACTTCAGACGTCTTTATCAATTCAGGTCTCTTCAACTCTTATTACTATAGTACTATAATAAGACTGACTTACCCTGTGATGTGTCTATCTCTCCTGCTTTCGGATGTCGTCAATCCTCGGGTCCCAGCGGTCAACCGAAGTTGGTCCCGTCAAAAGGGTCTGTGCCTTGGCCAAGGTCTTTGTCCACCGCGTTCGCGTCAAACCGCTGGAACCGTCAGATATGTTGACATCCGGCTCGAAGGACCAAGTAAATGTTAGGTTTAGGCACGTAACATTTGTATCATCAAACTCTCTGGAGACAAAGAAAGACACAAACACCATTAGAATTTACTTGCAAGGAGAGCAGTCGAGATTTGTAAGATCTCCAACATACTCTAATTTGTCTCTGCTGCTTCCTTGCTTTTATTCACTCTGGGTGTACCCTAGTTTACAGAGCTGACTACGCCCCTAAAGGGAGGGGAAAAAGGAGTGGTCGCAGTCAGCGGATTCAGGTATTGAGTCAGGCATTGATTCGTTCTTGTTCTCATTTGTTTAGCAACAAGAAGTTTCCTCTTCTCCGCAGATATCTGCTTTATGCTGATATCCGGAAACTTCTTGTGCAGCACTTATAATTACTTAAACACAGCATTGTTTTATCAGTGCGTCACAGGCGTAAGCAAATCATCATACGTTCTGTTAATAGCAAGCATGATAACTTATTACTTATTTACAATAGTTCCAACAGTTTTTAAAGTAGGGGTTTTAAATGTTAACGGTGCAAGAGACACAAGAAAGAGAGCAGCAATATATGAAACAGCCAGGATAAAGAAAACTGATGTCCTCTTTTTACAAGAAACTCATGGTGATTTTGGAAACGAGACAGATTGGAGGAGGGAGTGGGATGGGGAGGCCATCTTAAGCCACAACACTTCTCTAAGTGGAGGAGTGGGTTTCCTCCTCTCCAGGGGCCTCATTTATCAATTGTTCATAGAAAAGGTTCTAAATTCTGTCGTAGGAATGAAATTTAAAATGTGTGTAAGTACAAAAAAATCTGGATTTATCAAACGTGCGGACACTAGTCGTACGCACATCAGTGATGATAAATCCCACCTGTTCTTAACTGCCGTGCTCGTGCATGGTTACCGTCATTTGCATACAGAAACGCCTCCAATTGACCATATATGGAGCAACAACAGTTCCCGCTTGGAGGTTTTCAAACTTTATTGAACAAAATTCTGTAGAGTTTACAACAAAAGGCAAATGAAACGAAACAATCCATTATCTACAGATATTCAACATTTGGGGGGGTTGAGAGCAAAAAAAAAAAAAAGATACATTTACTGACAAGCTATGGGAAGTGTATTAATAAAAATTAAGAAACAAAGACATTGTTTCATATAAGCTTTTGGCAATATCGTTTTTTTCACGGATCAATTTTAGAGACGCTAAGTAGTTTACATTCATTTTTTCAGATGTACAATGGAGGGGTTTTCTTCTGTTATTCCATTTGCATTTACGTATGTGATATTTAGCTTGTAAAATAATTATGTTGACCATGTTTGATATATTTCTTGGAAGATTATCCATAAATTAAGATTTGGTTGGAGTCAAAAGCTCCTGCTTGGAGGTGCAAACACCAACCGAGCTGTTCTGCAGAATAAATGAGTCGTGCGTTACTCCAGGCCACCGGGCAAAGACGGGCAACAGAGACATAGTTGCAACGCAGATTATTTGTGCATTGATTGAATGAAATCCTTTCATGTCCACGTAACTGAATTCATTATGTGATGGTGCTTTTATGGCGATGTGGGTGTAATCTATAGCTCCAATTATGTTTGGGAATTCGGCGATGGCATGAAATCCTCGTTTAATTTCGATTTGGTGATGTGTGTATGGAAACTGGATGTAAATTAGGGCCAGAGAAATTATTGCATCCAACACTGCCGGCATGATTTTGCTTAGTGTCGGCTGCGAAATGCCGCTTATGTCAAAATGTTCCGGTGGCAAAAAATCCCAGGGTGGACAGGAGCTGGATGTGACTGGGATGGCTTGCGTTTTGTCTCTCGCTCCATTATAGGTTGTAAATCACGGCATAGATCGATCAGAATGTTTTTGGGGAAGCGCTACCTGCTGAGAAGCCGCTCCGCGCTCTCACAGATCAACAGATCAGCGCGCTCTTTGTAAACGCGCTCCCTCGGAGCGCACGATCTCTAAATCCTCCTCCAGTGCAAGATAAGCCATGGTACTTCTATTTTCTTTTCAGCTCGTCCTGCCAAAGCTGTCTTTTATAGCTTGTCACACCAATTATTCAAAATGTCTGAATTACTAATGGAGAATTTTTATTAATTAGAGGAAACGGGGAACATGTGCACATGTTCCCCGTTCAGTCACAGTGTTCAGCGATCTCAAACTTCACATGTGAAGTTTGAGATCGCTGAACACTGCGATCTCGTTCAGCGATCTCAAACTTCACATGTGAAGTTTGAGATGGCTGAACACTGTGACTCTTTTAATGGGTTCTATTTGTAGTTTCACTGTTCTACCACTAGGTTTTGTGTGTACGCATGGTTGGAGCTGTGCTTATTATTACACGTGTTTCTGCGCACAGGTACATGTTGATAAATTCCATACTTTGCCTGGGAATGCTCGTACGCACGCTTTACGCACAGATCTGTGCGTACGAACGGTTGATAAATGAGGCGCCATGACTTTTAATCCCAACTCACTGGAGGTCCAGCAGCTCATTGAGGGGAGGCTGTTGTTACTAAAGGCTCAGTTCGACCATTGTAAAGCCCTTTTTACTAATGTGTATGCTCCAGCAACCGGTACAGAGAGGAAGCAGTTTTTACAACGCATAAATGGTGTTTTAGACCAGTGGTTCCCAACCTTTTTTCCTTGGAGCCCCCCCTACCTGTGTCTAACACCTGCTGCCCCCCCCCCCCCAAAAAGAGTCTTGGATTACAGTATTCCATTAGGTGTGTTATGATTTTTTATTTATTTAAAATGTGCAAGTATCATTTTTACAACTGCATATCCTCAAAGCAGACAAAGTTTCGCGCCCCCCCCAGAGATCTCTGGCGCCCCCCCAGGGGGGGCCCGGACCCCAGGTTGGGAGACACTGGTCTAGAGCAGGGGTGGCCAACCAGTCAGAGGCTAAGAGCCACAATTGGTTACTATGTTACTGCAAAGAGCCACATCGTCCACATGCACACATCAACTGCTCCATGATCCCTCACTCCCTGTTCTCTCTGAGACATAAAAATACCAGTATAAAACTGCAATCTGATTGGTTGTTAACTGCATAATGAGCATATACCACAACTTCTATTCTAAAGCCTTATCACAGCAGATTATTCTGCGTCAGGGAAGCAACAATGTATCCATGACAACAACCAACTGTTACATATTTTTTGACGGTTACAGCAGGTAGCAAAAAGTCCGGGGAGGACTAACGATGGATGAATGGATTGGAGTTCCTGTCTCCGAAAAAAAAGACGAGCAAAAGACGACATGCGGAGCTACATCTGGAGAGGTTGACCAACTGGAGAAGGAGAGAAGTGAGGCCAATACAGGTAAACAGACCAGGTGGGCAGTGAGGTGCTCTGAAGACTGGTGCAAGGATAAAAGTGCGGCCGTGCACTTTCAGACAGTGTCTAAAAAACAATTCAAGGAGATGGGACTATTTTTTTTCCACAGCTTTGAATTTCAAAGCTGTGGAAAAAAAATAGTCCCATCTCTCCTGACGTTAGTTCTGCATGTGGTCTTTTCCTCAGCTTTTTTTTTTTTTTTAGGAGAAATTCTGTTCAATGCACTCTACCATATCTGTTGAGTCCTGCGCGTGAGACCGATGTAGCTGCTCAGTCCATAGAGTTCACCTTTGAAGTTTCTGACAGCCATAAAACTCTCTTAAATAGTCATTGAATTGTTTTTTACACCAAAAAAAATAAAAAAATGTGCATCTCGACCCTGCGACGATGCGCATTACTTTGAGAAAAAAAATAATTGTTTTTTAGACACTGTCTGAAAGTGCACGGCCGCACTTTTATCCTTGCACCAGTCTTCAGAGCACCTCACTACCTGGTCTGTTTACCTGTATTGGCCTCACTTCTCTCCTTCTCCAGTTGGTCAACCTCCCCAGATGTAGCTCCGCATGATGTCTTTTGCTCGTCTGTTTTTTCAGAGACAGGAACTTTTCAATCCATTCATCCATCAATAGCCCTCCCAGGACATCAAAGTTTAACGTCAACATGCCTAATTAATTGTTAACGAAAATAAAAAATAAACTTTAACACCAGCTACTTTTTGCTACCTGCTGTAACTGTCAAAAATCTGTACCAGTTGGTTGTTGTCATGGAAACATTGTTGCTTCCCTGACGCAGAATGATCAGCTGTGATAAAGCTTTAGAACAGAAGCCGTGGTATATGCTCATTATGCAGTTAACAACCAATCAGATTGCAGTATTTCACCTTTCCGTTTTATAATATACCATAATAAATTAATTAAATTGTAGTATTTGACAAAAATTGAGTCCCACAGAACTAAGACCACAGGCCAGTCATTTTCAACAACAAACACTGTGTGCACCACCTGTCAGGAAGCGTGGAAGAGTAGGACACAGATGCAGGAGGCAGAAGTTCCACAAATACTGATTTATTTACTTAAACAGAACCAAAAACGCTGCTTAGCAGGATGCAAAAAACCCAAACATGAACATGACAAGATCCAAAACAAAAACCAAACTGTGACACTCACAAACAAACTCTCTGTTCAATGTTCGGTTCATGTCTACAGAAAAAAAATATAACTATTTACAATGGTATTTTCTCTTACTGTTCATGTTGCTTAGTGGGACTTTTGGCATTCCTTGCCCTCAACAATCATTTTCAAGTCTGGTTTATAGTCAGTTGTTGCTGCTTGAAGCAGTTCCTTCACATGTGTGTCTGTCAGAACAGAGCGATGCTTTGATTTCACATGTTTCAGGGTAGAAAAAACAGACTCGCAGACGTATGTTGACCCAAACATTGATAGTATTCTAAGCGCAGCCAGTTTGACATTTGGGTATTTTTCCATTGGTACATTTTTCCAGAAATGAATGGCCCCCTCTCTCAACGCAGGTTTCCGTTGATCCTCTTCACACAGTTCGATTATCTCCAACTCAGCCGCAGCCTCATCTGTGACCAGTGGGGTTTTCAAACAGTCCGTCTCCTCAATAAACGGGTCCACGAGGAACGTGATCTGTGGCCTTTTCTGTTGAAGATCACGGAACCGGATCACTAAGCTTTCATGCAGGTTTTCAACCAGTGTTGCATATCTGGCTGATTGCTTATTCAGGACAGCGCTGGTGACTTGCCCACTGGTTTTTAGCAGAGTGGGAAAATGCGTGAAATCTGTCTTCTGCGTCTTGAACAGCTTCAATTTGTTGGCAAATGCAAACACACTTTGCACCAGGTCCGGCAGTATTTTTGACTTACCCTGCAGGGTCAGGTTCAGTCTGTCCAAGTGACACAGCATGTCCCCCAAAAACGCCAGATCCATGATCCGCTGAGAGCTCGGGATAGTGCCTGTCCTTCTCTTCCATAAACAGTTTCACGGTATCCATAAGCTCAAAGAAGCGAGAAAGCACCTTGCCTTTTGACAGCCACCTCACAGTACAGTGGAGCGGCAGATCACCTGGAAGCCCTTGGTCCAGCTCAGCAAGGAGATTCTTGAATTGTCTGTGATTAAGCGCGTGTGTGCGGATGTAGTTGACGATTTCAATCACAGGCTTCATGACATTGTCTAAATTCAGTGATTTAGACACCAGTTGCTCCATGTGGACGATGCAGTGGAAATTCCAAAACTCTGGAAATGTTTCGTCAGCTTTGCACAGCCCCACAAGCCCGTTCACGGATCCGATCATAGCTGGCGCTCCATCTGTGGCTATTGCAGTTAATTTTGGTATTGGCAGATTTGCCTTCACAAATGCATCCATCGTTGTTTCTTTCATATCTATGCCACGGGTTCTTTCTTTTAATGGCACAATATCAAGGAGTTCTTCTTTGATCACACAGTTTTTTGACACAGATCGCACAAATATTGCCAGCTGAGGCTTGTCTTGTACAGTACGTCACAACACTCATCCAAGGCGACACTAAAATACTCGCAAGCTTGAAGGTCGGAGTGCAGCTGTGATTCGATAGCCATGTTAATGTCAGATATTCTGTGTTCAACCGTGTGCCGGGACAGTTGGATGTCTGATACCATTCGTTTTAGTTTGTCGTTTTCAGGAGACAAGATTTCAATACTCACTTTCACTGAGGCATGTTTTGACAAACTCCCCTTCATTGTATGCCTTTTTTGCCCGTACGATGTTCCAAGCAAGCGTATGATGCAAGCGTTACGTTCTTTGAGTGCTTCGTAAATTTTTGGAACAACTGTGTCTGCTTTTCATTTTGACCTTTCAAAGTGACCAACTTGTGCTTGCGAAGTTCAGTACCCTTTGGAAATTCCTGGTCGATGTTAGCATGGAATGAACTGAAGTGCCGCTGAAGATTTGAAGCCTTGAAATGCGCTAATTATGCCTGACATATAAGGCAAAATGTGTGTTATAAAAGAAGATTAAAAGACAGAACCCGTGGCATAGAGATATGAAAGAAACCATGATGGATGCATTTGTGAAAGCAAATCTGCCAGTACTGAAATTAACTACAATAGCCACAGACGGGCCGAAAGCTACAAGCGTATAGCTCAACGGGCGCAGGTTGGCCACCCCAAGTCTAGAGTTTGGTTCTAGGTTTTGTCATTCCCACAATTGTGGTGACGAATTTATAAGAGCCACTTGAAGCTTTTATGGCAGAAAATGCAGCTGAAGGGCTTTTCTCCAGCGTGAGTCCGGATGTGACTTTTCATGCACTCCATGTTCCTGAAACTTATTCCACACATAGGACAGATATATAGCGCCGCTCAACCTTGTTGCCTGACGCAGGGTCCACAGAGCAGTTTGAATCCGTCCAAGCTTCTCCCATTCACCATCACTGACATCAGTGTCTGAGGAGTTTGAGGTTGGATGTTGATGTGGTGGTAGACCTTGTTCTGGTTCCTTCACTGAGCCCATGTTCTCTACAGCCTTGTTGTAAAGAAGCTGTGAGGCCTGAGGTGTTTCATCGGCTTCTTCAACCTTTACAGGAACTTGACAGAATGTGAAATTGACTATTTCCTTTTCCTCTTGTTCCTGTTTAACATGTAAAGGCTCTGCTGTCTCCTGCTTCACCTTGTTCTGTACTTCCGTTTGAAGCGCTGTGTGTCGGCTCAGATCTCCTTTGTGTATAGTGGACGCCAGTGTCTTCTGCTCTTGCCAACATTTTCTGAGTTCAGTTTGAACCTTGTTGTCAGGACAGCTAGGTGGTTTAGTGTAACTATTACAAGTTGTAATGGCACTTAATGAGACACAGTTATGGCTTCTGATTTGTGACAGCCACCTGAACCTTTTGTTACAGTTGTCACACGAAAAAGGTCTCATTCCAGTGTGAATGAGATTGTGATATCTTAAACTATTTCTTGACGCAAATTCCTTATAACATACTAGGCACTCAATTTTAGACTTTCTTCCTTCCTTCCTTCTGTCTCTCTTTGATTTGTGAATTTTCAAATGGTAAGACAGACCTATTAATTGAGCAAACTTTTCACCACACATGGAGCAAGTGTAATGCGTTTCTCCTAAATCACTCTCTGCATTTGCAGTGAGTTTTTCATCCTTTGACATGTTCTGTCCGCCTTGTCCAAGAGAGTATGAAAGCTTTTCAACAGCAAGTGTTAAATCATCATCTGAATCCAATCCTTCACAGTCACATCCATTATCTTCTTCTTGCATCTCTTTGCTGAGTGTCTCCTCTGGAATCATACTGGAGCTCCTCCCCAGATGCTTATTAGAAACCTCTTCTTTATTAGGAAACAGCTGCTGGATGTCTGCAGGAAACAATATACAACAAACGCAAAAATAGGTTAATATTTCACACATTTTTTTTCAATATTTAATTTGAACTTTGTTTTACATGCATGCATGCATACATAATATAACTTATTCAGACTCAGCTAAGCCTATCGACAGTATATCACAATAGAAAGAAATGCTTGATGTAAATTCTCCTAGGATGGTACAAAAAAAAGATTTATGATTATTGGGGTTTTTTCACAAACCAATGGGTCACGTGAGTTTTTTTTTTTTTACAGTCTACATTAACAATGAGGTAGTAAAAGAAGAAATGATCTCAACACATCACTGTTTCAAACTGATATCACCGCTACCAACTTGTGCTTGCGAAGTTCAGTACCCTTTGGAAATTCCTGGTCGATGTGAGCATGGAATGAACTGAAGTGCCGCTGAAGATTTGAAGCGTTGAAATGCGCTAATGATGCCTGACATATAAGGCAGAATGGCTTGCCATTACGTTCAATAAAAAAAAAAAAAAACTCTCCCACGCCCCTTCTGTTGTTCAGTACTGGTCCAATCTTTTCAATGGACTGAACTGGATCCATATATGGAACCTCATATACAAATGTTTAGTTACAAATAAAGTGAGAGAAATATCTTACAAACTAATTTATAGACATTACCCTGCCAAACATTATTTTTCAAAATTTATGAAAGATTTATGTGTGAACTGTTCTCTGAGTCTGAACCTGAAACTAAGGGTGCTTTCAGATCTGTGGCTCGTTTGTTTTGTTCCAATTCAGGGGCTAAATCGATACAGTTGTTTCGTTTTTCCTGTAGTGGTTCAAAGCTGATAACAAAACACAGAAAGAACTATATGTCACACATTTGATAAATATATTATTCCTCGCGAGGTTGCTGAGCTCGCGAGGTTGCTGAGTTCTCGCGAGATGTGGTAGGAGCACGAGGTGCACAGAGACAGCAGCAGCATTCAATGTCGAGCTGAAAAATATACTTTTGGTTATCAAACAAATAGTAATTGTACAGTAAGCGAAAATTTATTCAACAGAGAGGTTACATAGGTATAAAGAATCTGGATCAGAAAGAAACCATAGCCCTAACCCTAACCCTAACCCTGCAGGAGTATAAGAAAATTACAATCGAATTGTCATGGGGAAAAACGACGCAGCTACCCCGAACGCCTCATCCATCGACGCCCGGCTAAGTGGCTTTGAGAACCGTCTGTCCCTCCTGGAGGTCTTGCACAGGGAGATACAAGCGCTCCAGACCTCCCTGGAATACAGCCAACAGCAGGTGGAATCGCTCGCGGCTGAAAACCGGGATTTAAAGGAGTCGGTAAAAACTCTGACGGACGGGATGAGCCAGCTTAAAAGGGAGAATAAGACCATGAAAGAGGCAAATTTAGACCTTCAATCAAGAAGCATGCGGGACAATTTAGTATTCTCTGGGATCCCCGAAAAACCTGATGAAGATCCGGAAGAAACTGTTCATGATTTCATCCACCTGAAGCTTCCGAAAGACATGGCGAATTCCATCACGTTTCACCGCGTCCATCGCCTTGGAGGAAGAAGATCAGAAGCCCAGAGACCCAGGCCCATTGTGGCCAAGTTTGAACATTTTAAGCAGAAGGAGCAGGTTCGGGGGCGTGGACCACAGCTACGCGGATTGCCGTTCTCCGTGAACGACCAGTTCCCCCGGGAGATCCTGGACCGTCGCTCTTCCCGGTCCGGAGGAGGCTCATTTCGGAGGGATCTCGGGCTGTCATCACCGTGGACCGGCTTTACGTGAACGGAGAATTGTACCGGAACCCCAACATCACGCCGTGGCTCTTCTGAGAGATGAGTACAAATTTGCCTTTTTTTCCTTTCTCTTTCTCTCTCACTAAATGGTGATTAGATTAGATATAGCTGTGTAAACATTTGGTAATTAGATTAGAGATAGCTTCATAAACACTTGGTGATAAGATCAGATAAAGTTTCATAAACATTTTCGGCACATATTAAGGTATTTATAATTTTTGATCTGCTAGTCTCAATGAGTTACAGTCACACATTGGTGATCGTTTCTTTTTTTTCTTTTCTCTTCCCCCTCTTCTCTATCTTTTTTTCAGTTTTCTTTTTTCTTTTAATTATGATTAGAATTATTTCCCTCCCCCTCACCCCACCTCAATTGTCACACTCCTTTTTTCCTCTTTCCCTCCATGTCTCACTCTGCTGCACTTTCCGGTATGTTAATTGGTACAAACATACATTTAGATTAACATGGCACACACACATCCAACTTCTGCAACATTACCATTTACATATAATGTTATTCTCAGTGATTGGATTATGGATAAATTAAAGTTCGTCACCTGGAACGTAAACGGAGCCGGGAACACATCAAAGAGATTAAAACTTCTTAATCAGATTCAAACTCTGCAAGAAGACATTGTTTTACTACAAGAAACACATTTAGTTAAAGCTTCAGCAGATACATTGGCCACGCCACAATATCCGCATGTTTTCTCAGCCTGTTACAACTCCAGACAAAGAGGGGTAGCCATTCTTATTCATAAAAGAATACATTTCACTGTAAAGGACACACACATTGACTCAGAGGGTAGATATTTAATTTTAGTCTTGCAAATTCAAAGCTTGAATCTATGTATTTCTAATGTATATGGTCCAAATGTTGATGACTTTTCGTTTTTTCACTCTTTTTTCACCTCACTTTCTGCTCACCTAGACAACACAGTCATCATCGGAGGAGACCTCAACATGGTTCTGGACCCTGGAGTGGACAGGCTCAGTAATGCAGGCGGACACAGGAGTTGGCAGTCAGCAAGTATTGTTAAGCAATACATGAATGATCTGGGTCTTTGCGATACATGGCACTCTTTACACCCAACCCTTAGGAACTACACTTTTTTCTCAGCCGTTCATCACTCATATTCTAGGTTAGATTATTTTCTAGTCAGTAGCTCTCTGATGAGAGATATCTCAGAATCACAAATACACCCAATCATTATTAGCGATCACGCACCTGTTTCTTTCACTCTGGGGAAGAGGGGGAGCGCATCATCCTCCAAAGTTTGGAGATTTAATACATAGATTTAATAAGCTCATTGCTTAAACTTTTTTAAGAAAGAATGGGATATTTTTTTGCAAAATAACGACCAGCCGGAAATATCAGCGAGCGTTCTATGGGAAGCAGGGAAAGCAGTAATGCGAGGCAAAATAATTTCCTTTTCCTCAAATAAGAAAAAAAAAAGACAACTTAAAAACAAAAGAATTAGAAGGTGAAATAAAGACGCTAGAGGAGGCCTTCCAGACCTCTGCAGATGAACGTATCCTTAACAAAATAAGGAAAACTAAAATAGAATTAAATAAAATAATTGACGCAAAAACGCAGTTTCTAGTACAAAGGCTTCGCCTGGAAAACTTTGCACATGCTAACAGATCGGGAAAATATTTAGCCAATCAATTAAAAATAAACAAAGAAAAAACAACCATAACATCTATTAAGGACCAGTCAGGGGAAGTTACACATGATCCCTGTTTAATAAATTCAGTCTTTAGAGACTTTTACTATAAATTATACTCGTCACAAATTGAACCATCGGATCAATCCATTAAAGAGTTTCTTGGAGAAATTAACCTGCCAAAGTTACATCAGGAACAGGTTACGAATTTAGACTCACCGCTCTCAATAGGAGAACTCCATGAAGCTCTTCAACATATGCCCAAAAATAAAGCTCCGGGCCCAGATGGTTTCCCAGCTGAATTTTATAAGGAATTCTGGAGCATATTAGCACCAACATTTTATAAAATGATTCTAAATATTAGGGAGAATAAAAGCTTACCCTTAAATATGAACTCTGCTAATATTAGTCTTTTATTAAAACCGGACAAAGATCCCTTGCTCCCATCGAGCTACCGTCCAATTTCATTGATAAATGTAGACCTTAAAATAATTAGCAAGGCCCTTACTGAACGTCTGAAAAGAGTCACCCCTTCTATTATACATCCGGATCAAACAGGCTTCATTAAAGGTAGACATTCGTCTACTAATATTCGCAGATTATTAAATATTATAGACTATTCCAGTATCAATAAACAGGAAACTACTATTATATCCTTAGATGCGGAAAAAGCATTTGATAAGGTAAACTGAAAGTTTCTATTGGCAACCTTACATAAATTTGGATTTGGTGAATCTTTCATTGACTGGATAAAAATATTATACAGCTCTCCCAAGGCACGTGTAAGGACAAATGATCAAATCTCTACAAGTTGTAACTTGCAAAGAGGCACTAGACAGGGTTGCCCTCTATCTCCCTCATTATTTGCAATATTTATCGAACCTTTAGCAGCAGCTATTAGACAAAATCAAAATATTAAAAAGGTATACAATACAAAATAGTAGAGCACAAAATAAGTCTTTATGCGGATGAAGTACTCCTCTTCCTCCAGAACTCACGATCTTCACTATCACAGACAATCGCACTTATAGAGGGATTTTCATCTCTGTCTGATTATTCTATTAATTGGTCTAAATCCACTGTTTTGTGTGTTAACTGCAATTTTAGGAATATAACCAATACTCAATTACAATCAGGGAACATTAGATATTTAGGCATAAACATCTCCCCTAGGCTGTCAGAGTTAATAAAATTAAATTATGTTCAGCTGATAAAGAAAATAGAAGATGATCTTTCTAGATGGAGCTCTCTCCCCATTTCACTCATGGGTAGAATAGCCACCATTAAAATGATGGTTTTACCAAAAGTAAATTATTTTTTCTCAATGATATCATGCAAACCCCCTCTTTCATGGTTTAAATCGTTGGACTCAGGTGTTTCAAAATTTCTGTGGAAAAATAAAACTCCACGTATTAGTTTAAAGACATTGCAAAAATCTAAAGAATATGGAGGTTTAGAGCTACCTAATTTTCAGTATTACTTCCTTGTTAATAAATTACAGTATATTGTAAAATGGTCAAAAGATCATCCTTTAGATAGTCAATGGCTTGACTCAGAGCAAGTATTTTGCAACGAACTAGAAATCTCAGAGTTACCATTCATTAGTCAAAGTATCAAACGTCATCAATGTTTCAAAAGCATTAATATTAGCACAACTTTATCAGCTTGGTGGGAATTTCTTAAAGTAGCTAAAATTTCACTTTTTCCATGTGACCGTACACCCATATGGAACAACCCAGACATCGTGAAAAATGATAAAAAGATGGTTAATTTCGTTCAATGGAGAGATCAAGGAATACGGTATTTACAGCACGTAATTGTAGGAGGACAGTTTGTACCTTTCAATACACTTATTGTTCAATACGGACTTAGCAGGAATACATTTTTAGAGTATCAACAACTTAAGGCCATAATAAATAAAACAAAATTAGCCAATTAGATTTACAACTTCCCGCTAAGATAATAGATTTATTGAATCTAAGCACTTTAAAGTTGTTATCAAAACTCTACAGGTTAATATCTAAACTGGACGATTCAGTCTCTCTCCCGATTTCCAAGTGGGAGGCGGATCTCTCTCTTAATACCGACCAGTTTTCTTGGTCAAATATGCTTAAATACGTTTACTATGACTAAAAACCCAAACTTACAACTTATACAGTACAAAGTTCTTCATAGAATACATTATACTGGACAAAGGATGTTCCAGATGGGCTTTGTCACCTCTAATATCTGTTCACAGTGCACAGAGAACACTCCTGATAATTATATGCATGCTTTATGGCTCTGCACACCGGTACAGAGGTTCTGGAAGGAGATTTGTGAGGATTTATCCACATGGATCAACTACAGAATCCCAGTGTGCCCCACGGTATGTATATTAGGTCACCTGGGAGACATTGAAATAGAACCTAATTGGACACAACGGGTCCTCACTGCCTTATGTATCGCAAAGAAAACCATTCTAGTAAATTGGAAACAAAAATCCAGTTTATGTATCAACCATTTTAGGAATCTTTTATCAGACCATATTAGTAGTGAGATAATGTCTGCCTCCACTGAACAACATTCGGCTGAATTGCACTCTCTGTGGTCCCCGATTATTGGCTTCGTTACCTAGTGGGGGCGGGGGGGTGGTGATCTCGTAGCCCTTGGGGTTGGGGGTCGGCTTGGGGGGTCTGGGGCGCCGGCCTCTGGTGGCCCCTGGGGGGCGGTGGGGGGGGCCGTGGGGGGGGTTACCTCATGGCGGTGGGGGGGGTGGCTGGGGGGGCTCGGGCGGGGGGCTGTGGCTTGGGCGTCTCCGGGTCTCCCGGGTGGGGGCTGGGCCGTGGACGTGGGGGTCCCACTCGGAGGGCCCGGCCCTGCCTGGGTGGGGGGTGGCTGTCTGCGCTGGGGGGACATTGCTGCCTTGGTCCTCCGTCGCTGGGCGGGGGCCGAGTGCCCCTGCGGATGTGGGGACTCCGTGACCCTTGGGGTGTCCGCCGGGGTGGCCTCGGGGGGGGGATGGGTCCAGGTCCGGGGATCGGGCCTCCCCTGACCAGGGGGTGCACGGGCGGGCGCAGCGGCGGGGCGGCACCGTTCCCAGGTGTCTATGTCTTATGTTGTCAGTATGAATGGGAGGATGTTGGACCATTTCCCCCTCCGTCTGGGGGCTCCGGCGGCGCCGGGGGCGCCCGTGGAGGTACGGTGGGGCCCTGGCCCGGCTCGGAGGGCCGGCCCCCGTCTACTGGATGGCCGGTGGGGGGGCGCGGGTGTCTTATCAGAGCCGGCTTTGCTGGTCCTGCCTCCTGGCTTCGGCCTCCGCTCCCCCTCCTTCCCCTCCTACACGATTCATACGCACATAGGCGAAGGGCGGGGGGCCCGGGTCGTGGGGGGCATTGTCCCGCGTGGCCCGGCACTCCCCGCCTCACGGTTTTAACAGCAAAATAGACACTGCACATTCAACACTTAATAAAGACATTTGACAAGGACACGTAGTTCGGGAGGGGGGGGGGGGTCGGTGTCAAATCGATACTTGGCCCTCCCCCTCCCTGTTTTGATGGCATTAATCACATGCACTCAACACCAGGGGCGGGAGGGGGTCCCACATCACCCGCGTTCCCTCACCGGCCTGGGATAGGTGGGTCGGGATACCCGGGCCCGGCGGGGCTCGCCGTGCGGCCTGGGGTGCCTTCTGGCGGTGCTGGACCCCCCCGGGGAGGGGGAAACGGTGCGTGATTGTGTGTCTGTGTCTGTGAGAATGCGGTATGGAAGGGTCCTGCCATGGAGGATTTGGGCCTCCATTGGCAGGACATCAAAACTTAATAATTTATCAATATTATATTATACAAAGATGGTTATTATTATTATTATTATTAGTATTATTATTATGTATAGTATATTATATTATTATTAGTATAGATATCGGATAGTTGAATGGATGAATGAATGGGATGCCTGGGTCTGGGGCCCTCCGTTGTCGGGCCTGCACGGGTGTCGCCCTGTTGGGGGGTTCCCTCTCTCCGGGCCCGTCTCCGGTCCCCCCCGCTGCCTCTGCGTTGGGGCGCCCCTCTGGTCTTGGAGGGCCACTTTCGTGGGGGGCGGGTGCGCCTGCCTGCTTCGGCGGCCGGGGCGGCTCTGTCTCTCCGGGCAGGCTGGCCCCCTGCCGGGTGGGGGTTGTTGGCCTGAAGGGTGAGGGCCTCCTGGCCGCGTGTCCGGCCCGGACCGGGTGGCCGGGGATTGCCTGGGTCGCGGTCCGCCGCCGCGGGATCCCTGGCTGCTTCTTCCCGCGCCGTGGGGGCCCCCGCCCGCGGACCCCCTCGGCCGCCGCCGGGGGGGGGCCTCGCAGGCGGTGGGTTGCCTCCCTCCTGCTTCTCCCCTCTGTGGGGTTGCCGGTGGCCTGGGTTCCGGGCTCTTCCGTGTCGGCCTCTGGTCTCGCGGGTGGCGGGGTTGCTCCCCCCCTCCCCCACTATAGATACACTTCAGGTAGAGATTTGTTTGGTTTATTACACACACACACACACACACACACACACACACACATACACATACACATACGCACGCACGCACGCACGCACGCACGCACGCACGCACGCACGCACGCACGCACGCACGCACGCACGCACGCACGCACGCACGCACGCACGCACACACGCACACACGCACACACAGGCTTGTTCACCTGCATGCTGGCTCTCTAGTTTTTGGGGTTAGGTAGCGGTAGCGGTAGCTTAGCTCAGACTGCGATCAGATCTCAAGATTTAGGTCGATTGCTGTTGTTGTTTTGGTTGGCTCCGTGCCGGTTTCGTGTTTTGTTTGTGGTTTTTTGTTGCAGATTTCCAGTGCCTGACGTGTGTTTCCGTGGGTTCCTGCTTCCTGGATTGGCAGTGGATGTCGTCACCCCCCCCCCCCCAACAAAAAAAAAAAAAAAAAAAAATCACTGGGTTTGTATGTGTATATTTATGTATGTGTACGCATATATATGCATATATATTCATTATAGTAAAAATGCACTTATATATGCTTTTGGTTTCTACCGTCATGGTATCAATCATTAATACGTGTGCAGACAAGGGAGAAAAAAAAAAAAAAAAAAGAAGATAAATATATTAGAGAAATGTCACACAAAGCTAAATTAAGTCAGTGACTGCGTTTCCATGCATCAATAACCCTTTTAAAACCAGAATATTGGCAATAACCCGAATTTGCATGGCCATGTAAACACCAATAACCCCTTTGAATAACCCGAATTTGCTCATATTCTGGTTTTTAAAAACCTGAATATGAGCCCTGGGTTACTCCTTTTAAAACCTGAATATTTGGTCATGTAAACGCAAAACGGAATATCCCCATCAAACGGAACATGAATTTGTTTTCTGCACATGCTCTGTTCACAAGGAATCCTGGGGCCGGATTCACCAATATCTTCTTAAGAAAATCTTAAGAAATGTCTTAAGATCTAAAATTAAGAAGTTCGTAAGAAAGTTCTTAAGTGCAATTCCTCAATATTTTCTTAAGAACCATCATTTCTTACGAATTTCTTATTTTTCTACTTAAGAACTTCTTAAAATATGGCTGTATCCACTCAATCAAATCAGTAGCCGCTCCAGCAGACCGTTCAGCAGTAGCAGCCAAGTATCCCAGAATGCATTTCGCACCAAGACGACAGCGGAAGCCGAGAGCTAAAAGCAGGCTAAAAGCTGTTTTAATTTCCGCTGTAGCGCTGTTAATAGAGTTGTCCCGATCCGATCACGTGATCGGAAATCGGGGCCGATCACGTGATTGCAGACTCGATCCGGACTCGGACGTTATGAGCCGATCAGGAATCGGATATATATATATCAATTCAATTCAATTCAATTCAATTTTATTTATATAGCGTCTAATACAACAGAGTTGTCTCTAGACGCTTTACAGAGACCCATACCCAGAACATGACCCCCGAGCAGTTATTACATAAACAATGGCAGGTAAAAACTCCCCTAGTGGGAGAAAAACCTTAAGCCAAACAGTGGCAAGGAAAAACTCCCCTTTAGGAGGGAAGAAACCTTGAGCAGGACCAGGCTCATCAGGGGGGACCCTCCTGCCGAGGGCCAGACTGGTGGGTCAGGGACGGCAACAGCACAGCAGGCAGGTGGAAGCAGCAACGGGATGACCGGGGGTGGGGACCGCAGGCCAGCACACAGCTCCCGAAGCTCCGGCCCAATCAGCAAGTCCCAGGTTGGGGTGCAGGGTCAGGAAAAGACTTGTGCTCCGTAATGCAAGCTACAAGCCACCCACGGCCACCTGCAGGACAAAAGAGAGAAAAGGGAGGAGAAGGGGGGGCCAGCAACGGGATGACCAGGGGTGGGGACCGCAGGCCAGCACGCAGCTCCCGAAGCTCCGGCCCAATCATCAAGTCCCAGGTTGGGGTGCAGGGTCGGGGAAAGGTTGAGAAGGGGCAGGGCCAGGGAGAGGAGTCTTGAGGGACGAACATTCTCCCCCGCCCAAAAGGGGCCGTTACCCTGCCCCCCTCACTCCCACACTGCAGGTTCCGGTGTCCGGCAAAGGATGCTGCAACATGGACAAAAGAGAGAAAAGGGAGGAGAAGGGGGGGCCAGCACAAGAAACCACAGGAGCGACTCTGACACACTAAAGTTTACACTACCTAGAGATTTACCAACACCAGCTAGAGGTTTACTAAACACTAACTATAGGCTTTACTAAACAGAAATGTTTTAAGTTTAGTTTTAAAGGTGGAGGTGGTGTCAGCCCCCTTAACCCAGATTGGAAGTTGGTTCCATAGTAGTGGCGCCTGATAGCAGAACGCCCGCCCTCCAAATCTACATTTAGATACTCTAGGAACTACGAGTAAACCTGCACTCTGAGAACGGAGAGCTCTGACAGGAACATAAGGCACTATCAGGTCTTGCAAATAATGCGGAGCTAAGCCGTTTTGGGCTTTATACGCAAGTAATAAAATTTTAAATTGGATTCTGAATTTTACGGGTAACCAATGGAGCGACGCTAACACTGGAGAGACGTGGTCTCTCCTGCTAATTCCTGTCAGTACTCGTGCTGCTGCATTTTGGATCAGCTGGAGCCTATTCAGCAAATTACTTGGACATCCTGCTAACAACACATTACAGTAATCTAGTCTAGAAGATACAAACGCATGAACTAGTTTTTCTGCATCACTCTGTGAGAGGATTTTCCTAATCTTTGCAATATTACGGAGATGGAAAAAGGCTATTTTACAAACCTGATTGACATATGGTTTAAACGACAAATCCTGATCGAAAATAACACCAAGATTTCTCACAGTTGCACTGGAAGCCATCGCAACACCATCTAATCCCTTCCTAAGATGCTCTGGACCAAGAATGATAACCTCTGTTTTATCTGAATTTAGAAGCAGGAAATTTCTGGACATCCAGTCCTTGATGTCCTTGATGATGATATATCAGGGTTTCGGTTGTCCGGTAAAATATGCCGAAGTCCGGTATTTTATAATCTCTCCGGTCAAAATGTCCGGTGAAAATACTCACTGGCGCCGACATCCACGTGTGCGGTAATTTATGGTTCCGCGTCGCACCGACGCAGAGTCTACAGCGTAGGGTTCGCGGCGACGCGCACCCTACGCCCGACCCTACGGCGTAGGCTCTGCGTTGGTGTGACGCAGAACCATAATTCCGGCTTAAAAGTAAACAACATGCGCCCAAGTACCCGTGCATGACAGGCAGACACACACGGGGAGAAGAGACAATTTCTTTAATTTTTATTTTTTTTAAAAACTTTATCCTTATGAACGCAATTGTTATATACGGTAGTCCAACTTTCCTTATTTTAATCAGAACACTTTTTTTTTTCCTCTTCGGCGTGGAGTAGTGGGCTTGGAGCGGCAGCCATCGGTTAGTTTTTTCTTTTTAGATCCGAGGCTTTGCGTAGATGGTGGCTTCCGCAACTTTCAGGTGCTTTTTCTGCGCAAGCAAGCTTTATAGATGAGGCCCCAGGACTGAAGCATAATACATCCATGGACTGAAGCGGAGCTGCGGCGCCGACATTATGGTTCCGCGTCGCGGAAGGCTCTGCGTTGGTGTGACGCGGGACCATAAATCAACGCACACGTGGAGTAGTGGGCTCGGAGCGGCGGCCATACACCGCATGCGCGCAGCAGAGCACGCCTGTTTGTTTTGAAGCTGAAGCAGCCCTATGCTTAAAAAAAAAAAAGAAAAAAAGAAAAAGAAAAGAATTTTTTTATATACTGACTTAAGAATGTTCAAGCTGCCTACCTCCTATGTGCTCAGTTTACAGTACACATGTTAAAATATAATAAAAGGGTCATCCTGCATAATTTTCTTTTCTCTTCTTCATTTTTTATTGTTTTATAAAAGCATCGGATCGGGACTCGGTATCGGCAAGTCCTCAAAATCAAAGGACTCGGACTCGGACTCGGGGGCAAAAAAACCTGATCGGGACATCCCTAGCTGTTAATATGCCACTTTATTAAGTTTTAATATTTTTTTTTTTTTTTTTAACACTTTATTTATAGAAATTTTCAGATTACATTACATAAAATAAGAGAAAAATAGACAATAACCATTACATAAACAATAATACAGAATACAATAAAAGACCAACAGTGACGCAGACCTGTAAAATTAAAATAAATAATAAAAAAAAATAAAAAAAATAAAAATAAAAATAAAATAAGGGGGCAAAGGTCACATTGGTACCATCTGTTACACTGTAAAGCTGACTATCTTACCAGGGAGGTGTATAAACAAGGTAAGCGGGTAAAGAGAGCATCAGTGGTCTTTCATATGCTCTAGCACAGGACTCCATATCTTGGAGAACTTCAGGGGATTACCAGAGAGTTCGTATCTCAGTCTTTCAACATGCAGAATGCTTATGAGTTCCCTCTGCCAAGTCTCAAACTTGGGAGCTAAATCGGACTTCCACAGTTTCAGGATACATCTCTTAGCAATCATCATACCATGAGTCAAAGCAGTACGTATGTTCCAGTCCAGGTTTTTCAGAGTATTGGAGTGTCCTAACAAGGCAGTTACAGGGTCAGGTGTTACAATTATGTTGAAGGCAGAGGAAAACCATTGGAAAATGAGAGACCAAAAGTTGTGCAATTTCGGGCAGGTCCAGAAAAGATGTGCAAGAGAACCTTCTGCTGCATTACATCTATTACACAGTGGAGAGAGATTAGGGAACATTTTGTTCAATCTGGTTTTAGAGTAATGTAATCTATGGACTATCTTGTACTGAATCAGTTGGAGCCTAGCATTAATCGAGCAAGATTTAATGTTAGTTAATACTTCCTCCCATCCTCGATCTCGGTACCAAGTTCACCTTCCCAGGCTTGTTTTATTTTGAGAGTAGACGAGTCCAGAGTACTTGAGAAGTAACCAACCAACTCTGAAATCAGGTGTTTTGCTTCGGGGGGGCCTAGGAGAGATTTGAACAGTGCATTTTTTTCAGGTGGTAATTCAGACGACTTAGTAGCCTGTTGAACATAGTGTCTCAGTTGTAAATACCTGAAAAAATTAGTTTTTGAAAGAGAAAACTTGGACTGCAGTTGTTCAAAAGAGCCAAAGTGTCCACCAACGTAAAGGTCTTTCAAACTAACAATACCCTTACAGCTCCACTCTCTAAAGGCTGTGTCTGTAAGAGACGGTAAAAAGTCATGGTTCTGCCAGATTGGAGCATTTACAGAGGTGTCTGGAAAAACACAACATTTTCTAATGTGATTCCAGATCTTCTGAGCATTTAACAGAACAAAATGGTCTTTCCTGTAGACTGCGGAGGACCTTGGGGAAGAAAAGAGGAGAGCAGGGAGAGAAGTCTTGCTAGTCAGGCTTTTTTCAATGGCTAACCAAGGAGGTGGGATGAACCCGTCCCCTCTCTCAAAGCCATACTGCCAGTACACCATAACTCTGACATTGGCTGCCCAGTAGTAATGCAGAAAACACGGCAGACCCAGGCCCCCACAATCCCTTGATTTTTGAAGGTGGATTTTTGAAATCCTATGTGCCTTGTACCCCCAAACAAACGGCATGATGATGGAGTCGAGAAGCTTAAAAAAAGATTTGGGAATAAAAACAGGGACGTTCTGAAATAAATACAAAAATCTCGGCAGCGAGACCATCTTGATAGCGTTTACACGTCCAATCATTGATAAAGGCAGCGTTCTCCATTTTTCTATGTTCTCCTTAAGTTTGTCCAATTTTTCTGTGAAATTCAGTTTGAAAAGGGCGCTTGGTTTTTTTGATATTTTAATGCCCAGGTATTTCACATAATCAGAGGCTATTTTAAAACGTGTGGATGACAGGAATAGTGGGTCCAGGTCTTTGGCTACTGAAATGAGCTCGCTCTTCTGCCAGTTAATAGTATAACCGGAGACCTCTCCAAAGGAGTTGATAAGTTGGAGTAGATGTGGTATTGATTGTTCAGGGTCGGATACAAAAAGGGCTACGTCATCCGCGTAAAGAGAAATCTTATGATCAACTCCACCTAGCGTTATAGGTTTAATGAGGACATGTTCCCTCACACTAATTGCCAGGGGTTCTATAGCCAATGCGAAGAGGAGCGGCGAGAGGGGACACCCCTGCCGCGTCCCCCTCTGCAGAGGGAAGGAGGGTGACCTGTCCAGGTTAGTGAGAACGGACGCCGTAGGTTGTGTATATACCATGCGCACCCAGGAAATAAAGGATGGGCCGAGACCAAACCTCTCCAGCACCCCCGTGAGATACGGTAATTCCACCTGGTCAAAAGCTTTCTCCGCATCAAGACACAGGATGCCTTGCGTAGAAAATTTGTCGAAAGAGTAATACATTATGTCCATAACACGTCTAACATTAAAGAAGGAGTATCGATTTGGGATGAAACCCGTCTGATCAGTGTGAATGATGGATTCTATACACTTATTTAACCTATTTGCAAGTATTTTAGTGAATATCTTAAAATCTAGGTTGAGCATGGATATTGGACGATATGATGAAGGCTCGGTTTCATCCCTGTCCTGCTTCAACAAAAGCGAAATGTTAGCATCATACAAGGTTGGAGGAAGTCTTTCAGAATCCATTGAGTGGGAAAACATCCTGTGTAATATTGGAGTTATCTGATTTGCAAATTTCTTATAAAATTCAACGCCAAAACCATCTGGTCCCGAACTCTTCCCATTCTGCATTGATCTGATAGAATCTAGTATTTCCTCCGGAGATAGTTCTGCGTTAAGGGCCTCCCGAGAGGTGTCGTCTAGATTTGGTATGTTTAGGTCCTTTAACCAGTTATCCACATCACCTGTAGCCTTGGATCTATAAAGCTCCTCATAATATTCTCTGAAGCGAGAGTTTATCAGCTTAGGGTCTGTTAAGATTACTCCAGAGCAAGATTTTATTTTGTGGATAGCCCTATTGGCCTGTTGCCCCCTGAGCTGGCGAGCTAAAAGTGTGTGAGGTTTGTCCCCAAGCTCGAAATATTGTCTCCTAAGTCGCAGGAGCTGGTCGCAAACCTGACGTGATAAGATCGTATTATATTCATATTTAAGTTTGAGAATATTATTCAATGTTTGAGAGTCGCCTGTGCTTCTATATAAAGGTTCTAATTGTGTGATCTTGGAGTCAATTTCGTCTAACCGCGTCTTGTTTGACTTCTTCAAGGCCACCTCATATGCGATAATGTGGCCTCTCATGACAGCTTTGAATGTTTCCCACAGGGTGGAATCAGAAATGTCTGAGGTGTCATTATTCTTAAGGTATTCTGTGATTTTTACTGACATTTGTTTACAAAAATTTTCATCCGCTAACAAGGATGGGCGGAGACGCCACAAGGGGCGCTGTCCAGTTTTTTTTAAAATTGAGAGTAATGGAGGCCGGGGCGTGATCCGAGATCAAAATGTTATGGTATTTGGTATTTGTAACATTTGGTATGAGTTTCGCATCCAGTAAGAAAAAATCTATACGGGAATATGACTTGTGTTTATTAGAAAAAAAAGAATATTCTCTGTCTGTCGGGTGTTGAAGCCGCCATATATCGACCAGATTAGTGGAGGTGATAAGATTGTTCAGGACCGTAGATGCCTTAGAGGGGTTACATATTTTACTAGCTGACCTGTCAAGATGGAGGTCAAGTATTACGTTGTGGTCCCCAGCAACTATTAAATTTGTGTTTGAAAGGTCAGGTAACTTCTCAAACGTTTTTCTGAAAAATGCCGCGTCATCAACGTTTGGCCCGTAGATGTTCAACAGCGTTACATGAATAGAATGAAGATGGCCTGTTACAATAATGTAACGACCATTCGGGTCACATACTGTTGAAATGTGTTTAAAAGGTATGTTTTTACGAATAATGATCGCAACGCCGCGAGCTTTGCTTGAGAACGTGGATTGAAATATTTGGTCTGCCCAGCTGCAGCGCAGACGCTTCTGTTCAGATGGTCTAATATGAGTCTCTTGAAGGAATGACACATCGGCAGCGAGAGAGTTAAGGTGTGCAAAAACCTTAGCACGCTTAATTGAATGACCTAGGCCACGAACATTCCAGCTGACCAAGTTGATACCCTCATCTTTACCTCTAGGAATCATGAATAAGTGAAAACGATGTTATATTTACAGTAACATGGAAAATTGCCCCAAATAAAAAAAAAAAAAGCAAAAACACTGAGGAAAACACATGAAGTGAACTTACATTTACCCACCCCAAGCTCCCACTTTCCAAAAAGAAGCGAGAGGAAATACCCTAACATGCCCTACAGGGGTCCTATACTAGTTAACACCTAACCAGTAATACTGCTAGTCAGCCGACTTAAAAGCAGCGGTCCCACCCGATATCAGGAGAAAAAAAAAAAAAAAAAAAAACAAACCTTGAAACATTTCTGTGACAAAAAATTAGAGAGGAAGGAAAAAAAAAACCCAGGTGTTGTTGTAAGAAGATATGAAGCAAATTAAGTCCATAAAACAACCAAAACAGAGCGCATCTGGCACTTAGTGTTACTCAATATTAAAAATAAAAGAGCCAGGCACTTAGCAAAATGAACTGGTGAGAATAAGGCACCCTGGGAACAAACAAATATATATATATATATTTTTAACAATAGTCCAGTCTTTTAACATTACCCTATAACTGCGGGTTTGTGCCACATCTGGATACAGCAGGATACAGCAGCCGGGTCAAATCCGACAGACAGCGCAGGGACATCACCCCTCCTCAGAAGCCCGGTAGTCGAGCAGGAACCGATCGGCATCTTTTGGGGTGTTGAAGATCCTGTCGAGGTCGGTACCTTTTGTGACTCGGAGCCGTGCAGGATAGAGGAATCCGGTGCGCATCCCAGCGCTGTTGAATTTTCTCCTCACCTCCTCGAATGGCTGGCGCCGCTTCATGATCTCCGCCGGGTAATCGGGATATATGTGGATCCGTGTCCCGTTGTAGGTAAGAGGGGAGTTCTCCCGCGCCAGCCGCAGTATCTTCTCCTTCACCCGAAAGCTGTGGATCCTGGCTATCATGACACGGGGACGCGCCGCGGCGTCAGGTGGCTGTCCCAGTCTGTGCGCTCTGTCCACCTCTATCGGGGCGGGGAAGTGAGCAGCGCCCAGCAAATTGCGCAGAAAAGTGGCAAAAAAGTCCACTGGGTTTTTACCCTCAGCTCATTCTGGCAGGCCCACCACTTTTATATTCTGGCGTCTGGAGCGCGCTTCGAGGTCGATAATCTTTTCTTGGAGCGATTTGTGACTGGCCTCCAGCCGCAGCCATTGCTGTTCCAGCCCGGTCAGCCGGATGTCATGGTCACTGCTGGCCGCCTCCACAGTAGAGATCCGAGCATCGTGTTCGGTCAAGGTGGCCTGGGTAGCTTGCAAAGACACCTCCAAGTTATTAAATCGGTCCTCCATCCTTTTACTCATGTCGTTTATAGCCGCGAGGATGACGGATGCCTCGGTGTTAGCCGTAGCCGCTAGCGGAGCTAGCTCTGGAGCGTCGTCATTACTCACGCTGCTAGCATTAGCATTAGCCACACCGGCTGGGGTTGCAGAGGGTGTTTCCATGGCGTTAGGCTGCTGTTTTTGCTTCTTCTTGATAGGCATAAGTGTACAGACGGTAAACAAGCGCTATGCTTGATATTATAGCGGGTACAAGCAGCACAGAAATGTTATATTGCTTGAATCTTGATGTATCGGGTGGGAGCTCTGAGAAAGTGCGTCTACACCATAGCGTGCGCTCTAGCGCCCCCCAAGTTTTAATATTTTTTCAGGTGCCAAAGTAACCGTTAAGATCCCCAACCTGGCCTCAGTTTATCCAAATAACGCCTGTTGAGAAATTTGCTCCGACGTTTTCGGGGATCAGAAGAGCCGGCGGCCGCGGAGAGCAGCATTAGCTCACGGCCGGGGGGAGAGACGTGATCGGCGGGTAAAACCGCGCTGTCGTCCCGGGGAGAAACTGATCCAATGAACTGACCTGCAGCTCTGTGGAGAATTGTCGCTGGCTGAAATAAATCCTTTAGGAAGATAAATGTTGGTTTAATAGATGAAATCTAACAGTTGTAGCTTCCATATTAGTTTGTCTGAATATAAAGTGAAGATTCATGTTTTTACTGGAGCCCCAGAAGCAGCGCTGCTGCTCTGTCTGTACATCAGAGCCGTCGCAATTTTAATAAAAGGTATTAAAATGAACATATCAGTCTATTGAATTTAATTTTGTTTTATTAAGCTACATATGTTTGGGTTTTTATTTAGTGCACCGCTACGTAGTTGGTATACAAAAGTATATGTATTATTCATTTCATTATATTATTATTATTTTTGTTAATTTCATTATATTTAGTCGAGTCACCTGAAGCAAGACTTCACTACACCAATGCATCGCTCCACAATATATCGGATCTTTGTTTGTGCATGTGCAAATGTGTTGATAAAGGTGATATTAGAGTCTCACCTTTTCACAGACGAAATCTTAAGACAGGTCAAGGTTGT
Source organism: Cololabis saira (assembly GCF_033807715.1). Classification (NCBI taxonomy): domain Eukaryota; kingdom Metazoa; phylum Chordata; class Actinopteri; order Beloniformes; family Belonidae; genus Cololabis; species Cololabis saira. Next base: position 46,051,857 of record NC_084601.1, read on the forward strand.
TTAAGAAAAAAGTTAAGAACAAATTTGAGAACTTTTATTTCAAGAATACCATTTCTTCTTAAGTTTTTTCTTAAGAAGAAACTTAAGAAGAAAGTTAAGAAAATACTTAAGAACTTTTTTGGAGAATACGACTTCTTCTCTTTTTTATTCTTAAGACAGAACTTAAGAAAAAAATGACACTTAAGAAGATTTTTTTTCTTAAGAATGTTTTGTGAATACGGCCCCTGGTCTTTTGAGTCCAGGAAGTTCTTATAAACACGGAGAAACAAAGACCAGGAGTCGCTGGTTTGATCCAGATATCCCAAATGATTAATTACGATGTAAACGGAATATTCTGAATGTTTCAGTAACCGGAATATTAGCAATAACCCGAATTTTGACTGCATGTAAACGTAGTCACTCTAACCCTGTTTTGTGGCATTCCAAAAGGAAACGGAACAGTACATGCAAACTATCCGTAATAAGAAAGCTGTGAAAACATAATTTGTGCTCTTTATTCTCTGTATTTATTTAATAGCTCCTACACCCTGGCTGTTGTTAATTTATTTGTTGGAAGGTACATTAATAATAACTGCTATAGCTGCCTTAATAAGCCAGAAATGGTAATTTGTTATATTTTTATTTTATTGTTTTTCTAAAAAATAATAAGAAAGTGTTTCTTTTGAGCAACCTTGTATCTGTGTGTGTGTATGTCCTTCAGTACTGCAGTACCTGCTGTAGCCTGCAGGGGCAGCAGAGCCTCCTAGTTGGTGCTGGGCACTTATGGCCCTTTTCCACTAGTACCTACTCAGCTCGGTTCTACCCACCACGCCCCCGTCTTGCGCTTTTCCACTACGAGCTGAGGCGGGCTGAGGCGGGCTGAGCCAGGCTGAGCCGCGCCAAGCAGATACTTTTTCTGTAACCATTCTGTCGAGGTTCTAACCGGGCTGAGCCGGCACTATTTCTGACGTCACCACCCTCCAGGCCACTGATTGGTCGGGGGGCCGTCAGAACTGAACCTGAATCAGGAAGCGGGAGTCAGCGCGAGAGCGACTCGCGGCAATTTTATTATAAAGCGCAAAACGTCTGTTTGTTGATCCAACTCTGAGGTGCAGATCTTCATAAACCTGGTGCTGACGAGAGAATTAAAAAAGGGATGTAGACGGGCTGTTTCCTTCTCAGCAGCTCGCGGCTCCAGCTGATTTCTGATCAGCGCCGACATGAACAACGGTGTTGCGCAATCGAGTACGTCACAGCAGCTTCACCCCAACCTGCCCACTTCTCACCTGGGGGGGGGGAAACAAACGAGAACAAAGCGGGTGGAGGCGGTACGAGCCGTCCCGAGCCGAGCCGCGCTGAGCAGATACTAGTGGAAAAGCGCCAATTGAGTGCTCCTGATGAGCCAAGCTCATTCTGAGCTTCAGTGGTGATAGCAGCTCTTCTTGTGCTAAACAAGAGTTGCCTTAAAATAAACACAACTTAACTATCCTAAAAACATGGTAGAAGGCTTACACGGTACGTTGTTGTTGTCGTCTTTGTTTGTATACATTTATTTAATTTCATAGTTTGTTTATAAATGTGAAGATTTCATTCCACGTGTTAAAATATATATTATTTGTTTATGTTTGCAGTTTTTCACGTTGTCTGTTGGAAAATAAATACCTTCAGATGCAGTGGCGGCTGGTGATAAATACTTTTGGGGGGGGGGGGCGCACTGGCGGGTGGGGATTACAACACAACTTTAAACTCTAGTTGAACATACATTTTTTTGTTATTTCTTATTACATATCACTACATATACTACATATACATGTAGCATATTTTACATAAACATATTTAAAATTTTGAAAAGTAACAAAATAACATATTTTTTTTTAATTCAAGATCTTTTTATTGGAATTTTCACAAGGTAAAAAAAAGAAAAAGGTGAACTGCTGAATGTCAATTACAAACATTTTGATTAGGCATGGGCATGTTGATCATAGCATACACCAGTGTACAAAATATAAAAAACAATTAAACAGTATGAAAAGATATAAAATAGTAACAAAAACAAACTACAGACCAAACTAATCCCTCCCCTGTCACTGCCAGATTACTAATCACAATATGAGGTCATTCTAACATCAAAAGCCTGCACTAGGGATACAAAAGAAATATGAAGTATAGTTCACAGGGTCTGGAATGCTTCTAGAAAAGGTCCCCACACTTTCTGGAACTTATTTGATTGCTGAAGCGAGTATCTAATTTTCTCCAGTTTTAAGCAGGACATGATGTCTTCCAGCCATTGTGCACGAGTAGGAGGGAAGGGATCCTTCCACCTGAACAGAATTGCCCGACGAGCCAAAAGGGAGGCAAAAGACAAAGTGTGCCCCTGTGCAGTGGTTAACTTCCTTCCTCCCTCCATGACCCCAAACAGGGCAGTCAGTGGGTTTGGTTCTAATCTGATTTTAAGCACCAGAGAGAGAGTATGAAATACTTCCGTCCAGTACTTGTTTAGACATGGGCAGGACCAGTACATGGATGAGAGAGGCTTCTGCTACTTTACATCTTACACAGGTTGGACTAATATCTGGGTACATGGAGGATGACTTTGCTTTGGAAATATGAGCCCTGTGTACCACTTTAAACTGAATTAAGCAGTGACGTGCGCACAGGGAGGTTGTATTAACCAGTTTAAGTATGGACTCCCAGGTATCCTCTGATAAGGGAAGCCCTAAGTCCTGCTCCCATGCTGCTTTGAGTTTATCTGTAGGGGCACTCCTAAGATCCAGCAACATAAGACGAAATGAGCCCCTTTTTTGAATGGGTCTGTGGCAAGAACTTTGTCAACTGTGGCCAAGCCTATCGATGCACCAGGGCTGGGTGTCTGGGAAAGAACAAAATGTCTAGCCTGAAGATAACTAAAGAAATGTGATTTTGGAAGGCTGAATTTACTACTTAACTGCTCAAAAGATGCCACGGTGCCGTCTATGAACATATCTCTAAAACGAATCATACCCCTCCTGTGCCATTCCTGGAAGGTGGAGTCCTCAAGGGATGGTTTGAAAAAGTGATTTGATGCAATGGGGCTAAGAAGAGAGAAGCTGTGAAAGCCAAAAAACTTCCTAAATTGGGCCCAAATTCTAAGAGAGTGTTTAACCACTGGGTTTTTGATTGATTTAAGTGAAGGAAGTGGAAGTGAGGAGCCGAGTAGGGCAGGAATTGACAGGTCATCAGTTGGATGTAACTTCATCGCCACCCAGTCAGGGCGGTCAGCGCCGTCGCTGTAGAAGGACCAGAATGCAAGGCAGCGCAGGTTAGCAGCCAAATAATAATAATAACGAAAGTTTGGGAGGGCCAGACCACCTGCAGACTTTATTTTTTGAAGGTGAGTCTTGTTCAAACGTGGCCGTTTACCCCGCCATAGGTATGAAGATATAACTGAGTCAAGGGACTGAAAAAAAGAACCAGGAATAAAGAGTGGTAAGGTCTGGAAAAGGTACAAAAATTTAGGTAAAATGGTCATTTTAACTGAATTGATGCGACCCACAAGAGACATTGACAGGGGTGACCATTGTGTAAGGATTTGTTTGGTCTCATTTAACAATGAGATAAGATTCTCTTGGAGCAGGTCTTTGTGTTTCCTTGTCACAGATATGCCTAAATAGGAGAATTTGTCATTTACGATTTTAAAGGGAAAATTGGAAAGGTCTAAAGCATGCGATTCGAGATTGGTAGGGAAAAGCTCACTTTTGCTGAGATTCAGTTTATAGCCTGAGAGTTTCCCAAACTGACCGAGAAGCGACAGCGCAGGGGGTAATGAGGCCAGAGGGTGAGAGATGAAAAGCAAGAGGTCATCGGCATAAAGCGAGACCTTATGTTCCCTGCCACCTCTCCAGATACCGGACACATCCTCACAAGATCGGAGCGCTGTGGCAAGCGGCTCGATAGCCATGTCAAAAAGCATGGGACTAAGGGGGCACCCCTGACGGGTTCCACGATGCAGATTAAATGGTTTTGACCGTTGAGAGTTAGTATGAATTGAGGCTGTTGGGTACAAATAGAGAAGTTTAATCCACAGAGCAAAGTTCGGACCAAAACCAAACCTGTCCAGCACAGCAAAGAGATAATCCCATTCGACGCGGTCGAATGCTTTCTTCGCATCCAGAGAGACAACGCATTCAGGGATAGCCTCAGAGGCAGAGTAGATAATATTGAACAGTCGCCTTGTGTTGAAGTAAGACTGCCTACCTTTAATGAAGCCAGTTTGGTCTTCAGATATAATTGTGGGGAGGGCATTCTCCAGCCTATGGGCTAGGACTTTAGCTAAGATTTTAGCATCTGTGTTTAAGAGGGAGATGGGCCTGTAGGAGGCGCATTCAGTAGGATCCTTCCCTTTTTTAGCTATGAGGGTGATACAGGCCTCTGAAAATGAAGGAGGGAGGGAACCGTGGCTGAAGGATTCTGAAAGAACTGTAGATAGCAATGGGGAAAGCAGAGTAGAAAATTTCCAGGGCCAGGACATTTACCCGACTGCAGTGAAGAAATGGCTCGAGTTATCTCCATCAGGGATATCGGTTCTTCTAATGTCTTCCTTAGATCTGGTGAAAGACTGGGAACACTAAGACTATTTAAAAAGGCCGCAATCTCATCTCGATCAGTCTGAGATTCCGAGGTGTATAGCTGGGTATAAAAGTCCCTGAATGCTTCATTTATGAGTAAGTGATCTGTAGTTACATGGCCATTTGGTAATCGAATCTTAGAAATATTTTGTTTAGCCTTAGAGCCTTTAAGTTGGTTGGCTAATAATTTGTCAGATTTGTCTCCATAAACATAAAACCTGGTTTTACTTTTCAGAAGTGACTGTTCAATTGGGTGAGTGGTAAGCAGGTCAAATTTAGTTTTAAGTTCTAGCCGCTTTTTGTAAAGATCTGGGGCCTCATCTATAAAGCTTGCTTGCGCAGAAAAAGCGCCTGAAAGTTGCGGAAGCCACCTTCTACGCAAATCCTCGGATCTAAAAAGAAAAAACTAACCGAAAAATCTGCTTATCTTTACGGCAACCTGGACCCTCCCGTAAGAATTTACTTAAGACACGGGGAACTGGCGACGCAGGGATTGAGGTGGTGAAATGAAGCCAGATTCATGTCATACTCTTAATAATGTCATCACACATCACAACATATATCAGACTTAAAATAATAAAATAATAAAATAAAATAAAATAGCACTGATCGTGTTCCTCTGTGTGAAGCTCAGTCAGTCAGGACTCTGGTGCTGCTGGAGCTGCAGCCTCTTCTTCACCCGCTTTAGGACAGAACAAATGAGGGGCTGCGTTTAGGGAGCCCCACGGAGCCCCTAAAGGGACTCAGATTTTTTTTCATATGAGTTTTACGCGCGTGTGAAACCTTTACGTGCAGGTGTATGGTGCCTAAATTAGGGTCCCGCGTTAAAACGACGCAGAGCCTACGGCGTAGGGTACGCGGCGACGCGCACCTACGCCGTAGGCTCTGCGTTGGTGTAACGCAGAACCATAAACCTGCCCTGAGCAGCTCTGAGGGGAGACGGGAGAGGAGGAGGGGGAGCGGGGGGTGAAGCGGGGCTGCAGGGCCGTTTTCGTATCGCTTTCATACAGTGTCTTGATAATTTGCAATTTAAGGCTGAGCCTACCGTTAGTTTTTAAACTGTAAAAAGTAAGGGGAAAAAAATGATTTTGAAAAGACGGGGGGACGTGTGTCCCCCTGTTGCGCCGGGGAACTCACGGCGTTTAGCGCAGCAACGGCTTGCTGCCACTCACTCGCTTTATTTTATTGTATACTATTTATATAGTTATTCTAACTTTTACTGTGACCACCAAATAATGTGGTTTTCCTGTCCTCCACATCATCTACAACATCTCTGTCTCCGTGAAAGTCAGTGTCACGGTGGCTGCTACTTCTAATTCATTCTGACGCCAAACAGGCTGGAGGAAGCCACTGCGCATGCTCAGTAGGCTCATCCATATGCATTTATGGGCGTGTAGAGGGCGGGATTAGAGGCGGATTCAGCTGCACAGGTCTGTGATTCATAAAGGAACGTTGCGTGCAAATCTGCGTGCACATGGTTTTATTGATCCGGATTTTTTTTTGCGCCCGGCATTTTCGGCTTTTGAGCGTACGTGCACTTTTAGTATGACTCCTACGCAGTCCATTTTAAATGAGGCCCCTGGGGATTTAGTCCGAGAATATTCTTCATCGACCTCTTTGATTTGGCGGGCAAGGTCTGATCGCTCCCTATAAGATTTTTGCCTCACCCTAGCAGTGTAGGATATAATCTGTCCCCGGAGATAAGCCTTGAGGGAATCCCAGACAGTTAGACTAGACATTCCTGGAGTCATATTCGTGGATAGGAAAAAGGCTATTTCCGTTTCCATTGATTTAACAAAATTTGTGTCCGACAGCAGAGTTGAATTGAATCGCCACTGTCTGTCTCTCTGAGGTAGGTCAAGGAAGGGACATGGTTAGGACCACAGGAGCGTGGTCGGAAATGACAATGCTCTGATAAGCACAGGAATGAACCAGGGGAATCAGTTGATTATCAATAAAAAAATAATCAATCCTCGAGTATGTGTGGTGCACTTGTGAGAAAAAGGAGTATTCTCTGTCACATGGATGTAAAGAACACCACACATCACAAACACCGTAGTCAGAAAGGAACGCCTGAATAAGACGGGCTGACTTACTTGCTGTGCCGGGGTTGGTAGAGGATCGGTCTAGGACTGGGTCGAGCCAGCAATTAAAATCACCACCAAGTATGAGAGAATATGTATTAAGGTCAGGGAGCAGTGAAAACAGTCGTTCAAAAAAGACTGCATCATCTGAATTAGGGGCATAAACGTTCACAAGTACGACCAATGTATTGAATAATTTCCCAGAAACGATCACGTAGCGACCAAACTTGTCAGAAATCACATTGTGCTGCTCAAATGAAACATCCTGACTGATCAGAACTGAAACTCCTCGGGCCTTAGCTTGAAAGGAGGAGTGAAATCCCTGCCCTGACCACCTCGGGAACAGGCGGCTATTATCAGAACTGCGAATATGAGTTTCTTGTAGAAAGGCTATTTCTGTTTTAAGGTGTTTTAGATGTGAGAAGATCCTTTTCCTTTTAACAGGGTGATTCAGACCCTTAACATTCCAGCTCACCAACTTCAAGTATCTACTCATAATATCTAAGAAGAAAAATTAGGAGGTGTGCACAATGACCTAGGCAAAAAAAAAGGAAACAGAAAGGAGGTTGAATGTGACCCACATTAAGTAATGAGTTGAAAAGAGTTAATGCAAAGTTTCTGGCAGTGACATATCCCCCCGACCCACCCACCCCAACTAAGACAGCTGCTATAGAAAAATAAAAAAAAAGCAGCAAGCTCTTCAAAACAAACAAAGTGCAATAACGCATCTTCCTATCCTACACACTAATAGCTTTTGCTCCCGTATCATGGGTGTATACATATTAGCACCTTAAAACGTGTAGATATAAATAAAAAAAAGAAATACCCTCTCAAATCTTGACCTGGAAGTCCCGATATGAGCCCAGAAATATTTGTACAAAAATATAAAATATAAAACTTCCGACTTAAGCAGCGTAAAAGTAAGGTTAACAGCTTACAATTATTACAAAACTTATAGGTAAATCGGAAAAGCTTTTATTTTTTCGTTTTTTTTTTTCTCTCCCTCTTCACCACTTATTTTTCCCCTTATTTCCCCCTTCCCTCAAATAGCCAAAAAGAACTGCAAATTAATAATATTTGCAAAGGGGCAGTCAAACTAACAACAGAGAAAATACTGTTCTAAACACACTAACCCCGAAAAGATTTCAGGCAAAAAAAAAAAGACTGAAAAAAACAGTTGTCGCGGGGTACTCACCCTCCCCTCAGGAATAATAAAATGACTCACGTAAAAAAAAGAGAGAGAAAAAAAAAAGTCAGTCAGTGAGCGTCAGTGAACCACACCGGGCTCCAGGGCGGAGCCATGACAGCTTCCAACAGTCCCGTTACGGCGGGTTTGAAGTTTTGCTGCGACTCGTGATGAATTTGCGCGCCTCATCCACGGAGCCGATCCACTTCCTGGCCCCCCCGGACAGCGTGAGCCGGAGCCGGGCGGGGAAGAGCAGAGCCGGCTTCAGACCCAGGTGATAGAGCTCCGACATGACTCCGCTGTATTCCGCTCGTTGGCTGGCAACTTCGGGGCTGTAATCCTCCACGACCCGGATTGGGTGGCCGTGATATTCCAGCTTTCCACTCCGCCGCGCTTCCCTCACGAGGAGATCCTTCGTCTGGTACCGGTGCAGGCGCAGGATGACCGGACGCGGTCTCTGTCCCGGGGCCGGCTTGGCGGCGAGAGAGCGGTGCGCTCTGTCTATTTCTGGCGGTGACGGCAGCGTATCGTTCCCGAACACCTCACACAGCAGCTTGGAGAAGAAAGCCGCAGGAGACCCGCTCTCGGCCGACTCCGGTAACCCTAACCCTAACCCTAACCCTAACCCAGGATACGGATGTTCTGCCTTCTGCTTCGGCTTTCCAAATCCACCACCTTAGCCTTTAGCCGAGCATTATCATCCCGTAGAGTCGAGCAGATGCCTTCAAGGTCCGTAACTCGCTGGCTGAGGTCTTCTGTGGCGAGTTCAAGGGACGAAACACGTTGGCCATGGTCCTCGACCGCGAGCCGCGTTTGGTCGAGTTTGGAGTCGAGCTGACTGAAAGTATTTTTGAACTCGGCGGCCAGGGCAGCTCGGTGTTCCTCCAGCAACGTGGTAATGGCCGCCAGGGTTAAGACAGCGCCAGCATCGTCCTTTTTGCCCGACTTGCCACTCTTCAAAGCCATCTCGGAGGTAAGTGGGCTCGTTCGAGACAAAAAAAAGAAAAACAGCAACAGGGAATCCTTTTTAAAAGGAAAAAGTTTGAAAGTTTGAGGGCTTGGTGGTTTAAAAAGTTTGGCACTCACGGGAGCACTCGCGAAACACGTCTACTCCATCTGCTCACCAACCGGAAGCCCCCAAAATAACATATTTTAACCATTTTTCAGATTTTTTTCAGTTATTATATAGAGATATTGATAGATATTAATAATAATGTTATTTTGTTATTTGAAAAATGTAAAATTTGTTTTGTTGATGAGAAAATATGTTTCTCTATTTTTCTTATTTTTGTGAGGGGGGACATATATATGAAGGTACTGTTTTTTTGGCTTCACTGGTTCACTGAGTCTTGCTTGCTGATTGGGTAACGTATTGCGTCACGCATCGCGTCACTTCCTGGTGTTTGCGGTCTGTGCTGCTGCCGTTTCACGGCGTTGCAGGCTCAGATCTCTCCCGACTTTTTATCTAAAACTTAGACTGTTTTCTGGTAAAATAGCACTATATCTGGTACATTACTGTCTTTATTTCAACACTCGCTCATTTTCTCTTCCGTAACTTTCACTGTCACCAATCACCGATACATTTTCTGTCCGTTAGCCTCCGTTAGCATCTTAGCATGGCCGCTCCGGCTCCCACCGCTTCACCTCTTTCCTGCTCAGTGTGTGAAATGTTTAGTTATTCCTCTGCCTCCTTTAGTGAAGACGGTAAGTGCTTAAAGTGTAGTTTATTTGCAGGGCTGGAGGCGAGGCTCAGTCAGTTAGAGGTCCGGTTCGGCCAACTAAACCATAGTCCGAGAGCCTCCTCAGCTAACCAGGCTAAGCTAGCGGCGGACCGGCCCGTAGCAGCTGAGCGTAACCGCTCCCCTGCAGCTCCCGAGCAGCCGGCCAGGCAGGGCAGCTGGGTGACGGTTCGGAGGAAGACTAGTCTTAAAGGGCTCACGGAACACCACCACCCGCTTCATGTGTCTAACAGATTTTCCCCACTTAGCGACACATCTGTTGAGAAACCGACCCTGGTGATTGGAGACTCCATAGTCAGACATGTGAAGCCGACTCCAGAGACCTTAGTTAGGTGCATCCCGGGGGCCAGAGCGGGCGACATAGAAGCAAATTTGAAGCTACTGGCAAAGGGTAATCGTAAATATGGTAAAGTTATCATCAATGTCGGAGCTAATGACTCCCGTCTTCGCCAGTCGGAAGTAACCAGAATGAATATTGTCTCGGTGTGTAACTTCGCCAAAACCATGTCAGACTCCGTAGGTTTTTCTGGCCCCCTCCCCAATCTGACCAGCGATGACATGTTTAGTCGCATGCTCTCGCTCCGCCGCTGGTTGTCTCAGTGGTGTTCAGAAAACGACGTGGACTTTATTGACAACTGGGAGACATTCTGGGGAAAGCCCGGTCTGATTAGAAGGGACGGCATTCATCCCACCCGGGATGGTGCAGCTCTTATGTCTAGAAATCTGGCCAATGTTATTAGACACTCCCCCTGACAATGCAGGGTCCAGGCCAGGATGCAGAGCTGTAGTTTAACAGGGCTGGAGGCGAGGCTTAGTCAGTTAGAGGTCCGGTTTGGCCAACTAGACCATAGTCCGATAGAATCCTCTGCGGACCGGCCCGTAGCAGCTGAGCGTAACCGCTCCCCTGCAGCTCCCCGGCAGCCGGCCAGGCAGGGCAGCTGGGTGACGGTTCGGAGGAAGGGTAGTCTTAAAGGGCTCAGCGACACATCTGTTGCTTCTCAAGGACCAACGCCTGCCAACAAAACTGTAGGATTGCATTATGTAATTAGCGACTCTAAAACTGTAGGATTACATGATATTGGCGACTCTGGCCAGGTGCCTAGCAAAATAGAAGTGGTTGCAGTTCCCCGCCCTCCAAAAGTTCACCAGGTGCAGCGTTATAGAGGCGTTAACCAAGATAACCTTGTAAAAATTAAAACCAATGCACATTTGGTACCAATTACAGACCGAAAAATTAGATGCGGACTACTAAATATACGATCATTAAGCTCTAAGTCTCTGTTAGTAAATGATATAATTACAGAGAGCAGGAGTGATATTTTCTGCTTAACAGAAACATGGTTACAGGAGGAAGAGTATGTTAGTTTGAATGAATCAACTCCGCCCGGCTACTTTAATCATCACATTCCTAGAAGCACGGGCCGAGGCGGAGGAGTCGCAGCAATTTATAACTCCGGTCTCCAAACAAAAATTGAACCCAAGTGCAACTATAATACATTTGAAAGCCTCATGCTTGGTCTGAAATTTCCGAGCCGGAAATCAGAGAAGCCAGTTGTGTTAGTGGTAGTGTACCGGCCCCCTGCTGGTGCGTATCTGGAGTTTTTGTCTGAATTTTCAGATTTCCTTTCTGGATTATTGATCAGCACAGATAAATTCATCATAGTGGGTGATTTTAACATTCATATGGATGTTGAAAGCGATAATCTTAAATTAGCCTTCGATTCTCTTCTAGAATCAATGGGTATCTCACAAAAAGTGGATAAACCGACGCACTGTTTTAATCATACTCTCGATCTCGTTCTCACCTACGGTGTTGAAACTGATGGTCTGTTGGTGTCACCTGTAAACTCCCTTTTATCCGACCATTACTTAATAACGTTTGAATTTAATTTTGTTGATGTTGAAGTGCAAAATAGGAGGTATTATTTTAGCAGATGTTTGTCTGATGAAGTTATTGTTAAATTTAGGGAGGCCATTGCTTATCTTACGACAGTGCGAAATGGTGATGTAGTCGAGGCCAGTGACCTGGGTTCTACCTCTGCAGATGTTGATTTCCTTGCTAGTAACACTGCTGATTTGTTGCATTCAGCTTTAGATGAAGTTGCTCCTTTGAAAAGGAGGGTTTCTAGCCACAGGAGCTTAACTCCCTGGTACAATTCAGATATCCGCATGTTGAAACAAAACGTGCGTAAAATGGAAAGGAAGTGGTACTCTTGTAGGTCTGTAGACTCTCATCGTGAATGGAAAGATATTCTAATAGTATATAAAAAAGCCATTCGCAAAGCCAGAACAGCTTATTATTCAACGCTGATAGAGGATAACAAAAGTAACCCACGTTTTCTGTTCAGCACTGTAGCCAGGCTGACAAAGAGTCACAACTCTGTTGAGCCGTGCATTCCTGCAGCTCTCAGTAGTGAGGACTTTATGGGCTTCTTCAACAGTAAAATCGCGAGAATTAGAGAAGAAATCAACCAGCCGGTTGTAGGTGTTTCTTCAGCTTTAGCGACTTCCCTAGGCTCTGACTTGTCTCTAGACTGTTTTGATCCTATAGACCTCCCTGAGCTGACTTCACTCGTTAATAGAGCTAAGTCAACCACATGTATGTTAGACCCCATCCCGACTCGTCTATTCAAACATGTTTTTTCTCTTATTGGTACGACAATACTGGACCAAATTAACCTATCCCTAAGTTTAGGATATGTACCACAGGTTTTCAAAGTCGCAGTAATTAAACCTTTACTTAAAAAACCTTCTCTTGACCCAGACACCTTAGCTAATTATAGACCAATTTCCAACCTTCCATTTGTGTCTAAAATTCTGGAAAAGGCAGTTTCAAGCCAGTTATGTGACTATTTGTATAGAAATGATCTGTTTGAAGTCTTTCAGTCAGGGTTCAGAATGCATCATAGCACAGAGACAGCACTTGTTCGAGTCACGAATGACCTCCTTATGGCCTCAGATAAGGGATTAGTGTCCATACTGGTTCTACTGGACCTCAGTGCTGCTTTTGACACTATAGATCATGGCATTTTACTGCACAGGTTAGAGCATGTTGTTGGGATTAAAGGGACAGCTCTATGTTGGTTTAAATCATATCTATCTGACAGGTTCCAGTTTGTTCATGTACATGAGGTTTCTTCAGAACAGTCAAGGGTCTGTTATGGTGTTCCGCAGGGTTCAGTGTTAGGGCCAATCTTGTTCAGTTTATACATGCAGCCGTTGGGAAGTATAATCCAGAATCACGGCATACACTTTCATTGTTATGCTGATGATACGCAGCTCTATTTGTCTATGAAGCCGGATGAAACAGAACCGTTAGTTAAACTTCAGGCATGTCTTAGGGACATCAAGGACTGGATGTCCAGAAATTTCCTGCTTCTAAATTCAGATAAAACAGAGGTTATCATTCTTGGTCCAGAGCATCTTAGGAAGGGATTAGATGGTGTTGCGATGGCTTCCAGTGCAACTGTGAGAAATCTTGGTGTTATTTTCGATCAGGATTTGTCGTTTAAACCATATGTCAATCAGGTTTGTAAAATAGCCTTTTTCCATCTCCGTAATATTGCAAAGATTAGGAAAATCCTCTCACAGAGTGATGCAGAAAAACTAGTTCATGCGTTTGTATCTTCTAGACTAGATTACTGTAATGTGTTGTTAGCAGGATGTCCAAGTAATTTGCTGAATAGGCTCCAGCTGATCCAAAATGCAGCAGCACGAGTACTGACAGGAATTAGCAGGAGAGACCACGTCTCTCCAGTGTTAGCGTCGCTCCATTGGTTACCCGTAAAATTCAGAATCCAATTTAAAATTTTATTACTTGCGTATAAAGCCCAAAACGGCTTAGCTCCGCATTATTTGCAAGACCTGATAGTGCCTTATGTTCCTGTCAGAGCTCTCCGTTCTCAGAGTGCAGGTTTACTCGTAGTTCCTAGAGTATCTAAATGTAGATTTGGAGGGCGGGCGTTCTGCTATCAGGCACCATTACTTTGGAACCAACTTCCAATCTGGGTTAAGGAGGCTGACTCCACCTCCACCTTTAAAACTAAACTTAAAACCTTTCTGTTTAGTAAAGCCTATAGTTAGTGTTTAGTAAACCTCTAGCTGGTGTTGGTAAATCTCTAGGTAGTGTAAACTTTAGTGTGTCAGAGTCGCTCCTGTAGTTTCTTGTGCTGGCCCCCCCTTCTCCTCCCTTTTCTCTCTTTTGTCCATGTTGCAGCATCCTTTGCCGGACACCGGAACCTGCAGGTGGTCGTGGGTGGCTTGTAGCTTGCATTACGGAGCACAAGTCTTTCCCTGACCCTGCACCCCAACCTGGGACTTGCTGATTGGGCCGGAGCTTCGGGAGCTGTGTGCTGGCCTGCGGTCCCCACCCCTGGTCATCCCGTTGCTGCCCCCCCCTTCTCCTCCCTTTTCTCTCTTTTGTCCTGCAGGTGGCCGTGGGTGGCTTGTAGCTTGCATTACGGAGCACAAGTCTTTTCCTGACCCTGCACCCCAACCTGGGACTTGCTGATTGGGCCGGAGCTTCGGGAGCTGTGTGCTGGCCTGCGGTCCCCACCCCCGGTCATCCCGTTGCTGCTTCCACCTGCCTGCTGTGCTGTTGCCGTCCCTGACCCACCAGTCTGGCCCTCGGCAGGAGGGTCCCCCCTGATGAGCCTGGTCCTGCTCAAGGTTTCTTCCCTCCTAAAGGGGAGTTTTTCCTTGCCACTGTTTGGCTTGAGGTTTTTCTCCCACTAGGGGAGTTTTTTACCTGCCATTGTTTATGTAATATCTGCTCGGGGGTCATGTTCTGGGTATGGGTCTCTGTAAAGCGTCTAGAGACAACTCTGTTGTATTAGACGCTATATAAATAAAATTGAATTGAATTGAATTGAATATATATTGTTTTTCACCACTACCTTGTTCTCTATAGCTGATATAACATGAATTACTCCTATGTGGGATCAATAAAGTTCTTATTTTTGCCATCTAAGAAAATTAAATATATTATATTTGGTGCCTAACTGTTTCCCAAGTATATTAGTGCATGTGTGAATGAATAAGTGAGACGTAAAACGTAAATTTCTTTGTAGAAAGGCGCTTTATGAAGATAAGTCCATTTACTTGTATTAGTTTACAGCGCAGTCTTGCCACATCCAATATGGCGGCGAAGTTGACGTATCGCAGCAGCTCCATGGAAGGAGGAGGAGACATGTCTATGGAAAAAGTTGGGGGTCGATCCAAGATGGCGACGTGAGCGCTTGCATTTTCAGGAGCTCAATCCGTATAAAACGAGTGAAACACGACTATATTGAGCTTTTTCTGTTGGCAAATATTAGAACAACGTTGTACGCTTTGTGCTGTAGTAACAATTGACTGTTTACCGCCGACTTTCTTTAGTTTTTTACAAGTTACCGCCAACTGCTGAAACACGCTAAGCTAACAACATTGTTAGCCACATTAGCGGCATGGAACCGAAGTATGCACCGGAGAACGCGCTTGTGACCAACATTCACGACAACTGCTTGCTAAACCAGACCGTCCTGGCTGTTGCGGAAGCGGACCTTCCTCCCCTGCCCATCTCACCGACGAAGCCACCGCCACTGAAGAAAAGTAAGCATCCTCGTGCAACAGACGGAGATAACACGAATATTGTGCAGCAAATATCAGTGATGTTTAACAACATTTTTCTCCAGAGCATCAATTCTGGTGAGAAGCTAATAACTGACAACTCATTGAAGATAGAGGGTCTCAAGAAGACAGTTGACTTTGCCTGTGCCGAAATCCGTGAGGTAAAAGGGAAAGTTACACACGTCAAGGGACGTATCGGAGTGGCGGAGAAGAAAGTGGCCATGATGGAGCAGCGGCTGGCTGAGCTCGAAAGCTATTCACGGGGATGGAACCTGCGACTCTACGGGGTGCCTGAGAAGAAGAACCAAAACGTCCGTGAAGAGGTGATACTGATCTGCCAGGCCGTTTTACCTGACAACAAAACCAAGTTTCCTGACGTCATCGACACTGTACATCGTCTGGGCCAGCTGAAAAATGATGAGTCCAGGCCTCGAGGAATTATCCTCCAGTTCACATTGCGAATCCACCGGGATGCAGTTTGGAAAGCTGCAAAAAAGTCCACCTTCCTCCAGAGCAACAAGCTGCGTTTTGCTGAGGATCTGTCTCCGATCATCAGAGAGCGAAGGAGGCAGCTCTGGCCGCTGGTGGCGAAGGCACGCGAGCAAGGAAAGACTGCTTATTTCTTCGGAGGACGAGCCTTCGCCGACGGGACTGAACTGGCACTGGCTACCTAAGATTTCTGTGGTGATCTCCACTGACGGTAACTGTTGCTGAACTCTCATGTTACTGAGATTTGTTGGATACACTATACAATGTGTCACATATTAATAACTGAACTCTGCTGAGTAACCCAAGTGCTGAACTTGTTTATTTTTTCTCTCTTTTTCCTCTCTATCGAGATGGCTTTTAACCCTTTCCTTGAAGGAGTTTTTTGTTTAAGACTGAAAAGCACAATGAATGCTGTTTAAGTATGTCATTTTTGTGACAAAGACTATATCCCTAACTATACTGATATATATTTTTTATTTTTCTACTTATGTCACTATTCTGCCCACAGATAACTAAAATATTTAACTAGTTTCATAGCTGTGTTCCACTATTTCACTTTATATATAGATGTTATAAGTGTGCAGCTCCTGACAGCAGGACTGTTTCTCTAGCGCACTACAACTTAAATCTTGTTCCTATTTGTGTCTTTATTGTTATTAATACGTCTTTGTCTATTATTACTCTCAATGCCAGGGGGTTAAGAAATATTATAAAGCGTAAAGCTATTTTTTTGTTTGCTAAACAACACAGAATTGATTTTTGCTTTATTCAAGAGTCACACTCGGTTACCAATGATGCAAGGTTATGGAAGGCTCAGTGGGGGAATGACTTATGGCTAGCGCATGGATCTGAACATTCTGCTGGGGTCACCACGCTCAAACATTCATTTTCAGGAACTATTTTACATTCTGTCTGTGATAAAGCAGGACATTTCATTTTACAAGTAATTAATACTGACAACTTGAATGTGATAGTTATTAATGTGTATGGGTATAATTCCAAATCTGAGAACGATAGTCTTCTTGAAATCTTAGAATATCAGATTCAACAGTCTCTCAACAAGTTTCAAAATTCAGGCTTGGTGTTAGGAGGGGATTTCAACATGATTTTGGACAATAATATGGACTGTTAGCCTCCACGAGATCAATCCTCTGTAAATAATAACTTAAAGACGTTTATGAAAACATTTAATCTGATAGATGTATGGAGGAATAACAATCCAAACCTGAATGCTTTTACATGGAGAAATAGAAATGCCACCAGACAGTCTCGCATAGACTTTTGGCTTGTTTCCCAAAATATGAACTTCAACCTGATCTCAGTTAATATCATTACAACACCTTTAACAGATCAAAATGCAGTCTCCATTTCTATCCACGTTACACTCTACTAATCCTAAAATATACAGGAATGCATACTGGAAGCTTAATAGCTCACTATTACAACACAAGACAGCCAAAACAGATATCGAAAAACTAATAAGGAAATTCTGGAACAAAGCAAAAGCTGAAAACTCTTTTTGTAGCAATTGGGAGCTTCTTAAATTTGAGACCTGTCAATACTTCAGAAATTTTGGTAGTGTCTTAGCAAAAGCTCGTAGATCTGAGGAAGAAAAAATAGTTTCTAAAATAATTGCCCTGTCACAAAAAAGTCCTGCAAATATGTCAGATGAAGACAGACTAGAATTAACTTCAGAACAATTTAAATTAAATGAAGTGTATCTTAACAAAGCTAAAGGAGCCTTTGTGAAATCAAGAAAAAGATGGATCGAGGAAGGTGAACAAAATTCAGCCTATTTTTTTAATTTAGAAAGGCATTATGGAAAATCAATTTGATCCAGCAACTTAATGTTGATGGCATCATAACTGATGACCCAAAGAGAATAGCCAGTTATTGCTCTAAATTTTACAGAAGCCTGTTTAACTCTAAATATTGTGAACATTCAACAACTACTTTCTTAGATGCGCTTAACAATGTCAAACAGAAAGATCAAAACGACAAAGAATTTTGTGATGGCAATGTCAATATAGATGAAGTAATTTTCGCAATTGAACACCTTAAAATTAACAAATCACCTGGAGTTGATGGTCTCTCTGCAGAATTTTACCAAGCCTTCACAAAATATTTAGCTCCTTTTTTGCTTGAAGTTTTTTTAGAAAGCATTAAAAAAGGTTGTCTCCCCCCCTCACTGACACAAGGACTAATTACGTTAATTCCAAAACCCAAAAAAGACCATAACTTTATTGATAACTGGAGGCCCATCTCTTTATTGAATAATGACTACAAAGTTTTTGCTTCCATAATTGCTAAGAAACGGTTAATATGGCTAAGAGCGGTTAATAAGAAAACTTGTAATGCTATTGATGAGCTACTTTTTGATTTCCTTTGGAGAAACAAGACTCATTATGTGAAAAAGTCTGTTGTAATGAATAACTTTGAGGCTGGTGGCTTGAACTTCCTCGATTTCTCTACCCTGAATAATACCTTTAAAATTAATTGGATAAAACAATTTACGTGCAATCCCACATCCATTTGGAATTTTATACCTAATTATGTTTTTTCTGCGATTGGAGGTCTTAATTTTGTACTTTTATGTGACTATAAAATAGACAAAATTCCCTTATCTCTGTCCAACTTCCACAAACAAATGCTTTTAGCTTGGTCCTTAATATATAAACATAATTTTTCCCCCCATAAATGTTTTATTTGGAATAGCCGACATATCTTATTTAAAAGGAAATCTTTATTCTACCCAAATTGGTTTAATATCATTTTGGTCAACCAGTTAATCAATGATAATGGACTATTATTGAATTATTCTGAATTTCTTAACAAATTTAGCTTCCCTGTTACCCCAAAGCTGTTTGCTACAGTCCTAGATGCTATTCCTTCTGGAATTCTGCTTCTGTTAAAGGGGGCGGAAAGACCAGCCTGCTTACCAAATCTGGACCCCAAGAAAACTTCAGTGGGCAAAGTTTGTCTAGTTACATCCACAAGAAGTAACAATCGTAATATACGTTCCCTGTTTCAAAATGATATACCGTATTTTCGCGACCATAAGGCGCACATAAATTTATTTATTTTTTTTTTAAATGTGCCGGGCACCGTATGAAACGGTGCGCCGTGTCTATTACCTGAATTACGGTAATGTAAGGCCGGCCACCATGAGAACGGTAAAAAGAGAAGGGGGCGGGTGAAACCCCCGTGAGTGAGTGAATGAGACCATCCACTGAGCCGTTTAATGCGGAAACAGAGGATGAAGACTTTTAAGGATTTGCTTGATGTGTAAAGTGAAATAAAATACAATCAAACTAAGTTCCCGCTATATTTTTAAATAAGCACACTTGTGTGTGTGTTCTGTAGCGCGCGTGTGTTTTGCATGTCGGGTACCGAGGATGCACCTGCCGTGGGGTTGCGGGGTCCGATCACCGCATCCCCGGGGCAGATCCGGCTGAAATGCCGGTGCTCTTTCTCCGGGAGTCCCTGCTACCAGTCCATGTGGGTTCCTCCGGTCCCGGCCGGTCGGAACCGGTCACATTCCCCGGTTAAAGCCGCGGTGATGCGCGCTGCTCCAGCCCAACTTCCTGGTTCCCCGAGCGGGATCCGATCGAATTATCCTGGTTCCCGCCCGCTTTGGGAGAAGGGATTTCTGGACTCCGTCCCAGGTCGGACCAGCTTCACCCTCCGAGATTTTCAGCCAAATCTGTCGGTTACAAACCCGGTACCGGATCCCCGACATGCGCGTGTCGGGGCCTGCCACGCTGATGGACAGAAACTGTATGGTGATTTTTTAAAGAAAAACTTTGCATTAGACGTTTCCAGCCGGAGTCATTATAACGGCGAATGAAAAGGGGTGGCTGGATGAAGGGATGATGATCAAGTGGCTGAGACAGGTCTGGAAATTCGGACTGGCGCAGCTGAATTAGCGGAGCTCCTGTCGGATACAAATCCGGTACCGGATCCCCGACATGTGTGTGAGCGGGACCAGCGCGGGGGAGCGGACCGGGACCCGGGACGCGGGACCAGCGCGGGGGAGCAGAGCGGGACCCGGGACGTGTGTGTGTTCTGCAGCCGCGCGTGTGTGCAGCTCCGTCTCTGTAGACGGCGCCTTTTGGGTCGGTGCGCCGTATGTGTGTTTTAAAACCAAAAATGACACACAAAACTGAGGGTGCGCCTTTTCACACGGTGCGCCGTATGGTCGTGAAAATACGGTAACCACCACCCCTTATGTTATTGCTTACTGGTCTGGTTTTGGTGATGACTTAAATTGGAAGAACATCTGGACTCTTCCATACAAATACCTTCTTACAAATAAAGTGAGGGAAATCTCTTTTAAAATGTTACATAAGTATTACCCTGCTAATCATTATCTTCTTAAATTCAAAAGAGATATTTGTGTTGACTGTTCGTTGTGTGAAATGTCCCCTGAAACACTGGTACGCCTGTTTTGGCAATGTCCCTACACTAACAAATTCTGGAAAGATGTATCCCGATTTATTATAGATAAAATTGACTGACTTCACTCTGTATTGGAAAAATTTATATTTTGGTTTCATCAGTAATGAAAGAAACAAATCTAAAGAATCTTTTGTAATCAATTTAATAATTATTCTTGCAAAGTTTCATATTCATAAATCCAAATTCAGTCATTCAAAACCCATTTTTTTAATTTTTGAGAATGAAACCAAACAATACTTGAGTTCCATCTCTGATTCAAATAACAAAAAAGCTGTCAAAACTGTTAATTTATGCTCTCTATTTAATGTGTTTGTTTAAAAATCCCCCTGGCTCCTGTGTTGTTGTACTTTTATGTATTAATGACTGTTTTGTATGTCTGTCTGTTTTTTTTTTTTTTTTTTTTTGTTTTTTTTTAAATTTATTACAAAAAACATAAAGTGACAGATACAGTCGCGCGTCTACACTGTCAGGGGTGTGACTTTGATTGACAGCTCATGAATCAATCAGATTGGATGAAGAATGACAGAAAACACGCTGATTGGCCACGGGTGCAGAGAGCTGCTCCCGGAGGAGTGTCTTTGAGTAACCAATTAGAGACCAGCATGAAGTCACATGGAAGAAAAGTTTAAGAACATGCAGTCTGCCCAAAAAACAACTCTGAATAAACCCAGTGTGGGATGGGAAGGCTTGGAAAATTAAGTCAGACACATTTTATGAGTGCACAGATGTGATAATTACTTTTTATTACGTAATTTATGTGTATTGTGTCTATATATTTTTTTTCCCCCTGTAATTTTAATGGGGGCGGCACCCTAGCGCCCCCTATTGACAAGCCGCCCCTTTTCAGATGTCAGTGGAGCGTTGTCTATATCTACCATTTAAGAAGCTTTAGGAGAAGTTATAACTGCCTTTGTATTGTTGTAGTTCTTTAAATAAAGTTTTATTGAGGAAAAAAAAATAACAAACAATGGAGGTATTTATAGTGGCTGAGCACGGATCTATTATGTGGCTGAGCTGACTGCCAAGCTAAAGGAACACCTTACCTCCCTGTATATGACAATTAAAGGCTGTAAATATCTCTATAAAAAGCTGCTACAAAAGAGTCGATGATATTTTCATTACTCTGGCACTTAAAAACCAAATTGATATTTTATATATGTCCCTTAATATTACTTGTTATTTTGTATTGCACTAAATCACCACAACACATTCCTTGTGTAAATCTTGTGCCACTGGCAGAGTTTTCTACTTACTTTAAGTGAAAATTTACTTTAAACAGGTGAAAATTGTCAAATACGTTATTTTTCTGGTGTTATTTTTCTGGTGATGACTCTAAATGTTGAAATAGCAGTAATACCACATTCATTGATTAAATGACATAAGGGATGGAAAGGCAGGATGGCAGTTTTACAGGGGGGATGTCATCCCCCCTCAACTCCAGTACTGGCTGTAACTTCAGGAACTCACCTGCTCTCTCCAACATGACTGTGGGACTGAAGAGGGAGTTGAGCAGGCGGTGCTGCGGGCAGACCTGCAGCACCTGCTGCTCCAGCTGCTCCTGCTGCTCCGACCGCCGCACCTGCTGCTCCTGCTGCTCCTGCTGTTCCTGCTGCTCCGACCACCTCAGCCTCTCCTCGGACTGGACCTGCTGCTCCGACCGCAGCAGCCTCTCCTTGTACTCCACTACCGTCCTCTCGAACACACGGAGGATTTCCACCACGGTGGTCGTGAGCACCTCGTTGAGCACCAGTCTCATCTTCCCGCAGTCAGCCCCGTCCTCCAGCTGCAGCAGGACGGTCTCAGTGGCCTGCTTGATCCGCTCGTACGCCGACAGCTGTAGAACCTTCATCGCAGTCACGTTGTTCATATAAGCATCAATGTTAGGGGGGAAACAAAATCAATAAAACATCCGTGTTAGGCAGGGCTATACCGGATATATGAATGTGCTAAAAAGCCGCTTCCCGTTCTTCACCTTTCAGAATAAAAGTCGACGCGAGTTACTTGGGAGTACTGGAGTTGAGGGGGGATGGCATCCCCCTGAAATAAAAACGGTCCAAATCATCCCCCCTGTAAAACTGCCATCCCCCCTTTCCATCCCTTGTGTCATTTCATCAGTGAATGTGGTTTTACTGCTATTTCAACATTTAGAGACATCACCAGAAAAATAACTTATATGACAATTTTCACCTGTTTCAGGTACATTTTCACTTGAAATAAGTAGGAAAATCTGCCAGTGGGACAAGATTTATCTTCTTATTACAAGCAAATAAATCTTGTTCCACTGGCAGATTTTTCTATTTATTTCAAGTGAAAATCTACAAGGAACAGGTGAAAATTTGTTGTTTTTTCTAGTGATGAGTCTTGTTTTAAGTGTAATGAGATTTTTTTACTAAAATGAGACATTTTAACTAGAAATAAGACAAATATTCTTGTTAAGATTTTGAGTTTTTGCAGTGATCCATTTTACTTATCCTGTGAAGGACAGAGTCATATTGATAAGTTCAGAAAACTGTTTTTTATTGTTGTGTTTTGATGTATTTGATGTAAGCCCAGTGGATATTTAAAGCTTACAGAAGGCTGCATTTAACTGCTGCTATGTCATTCCTGCAGTATTTCTGCAGGTGTTTTGGTCAGTGCTATTATTTTTAATATATCATATTATTTGTAATCAGCACAAATTATCTGTCCCCATATGATAAAATCCAACACCCCCCCTGATTTTTTTTTACAACTCGAGTACTGGGTATAGGTTACTGTAACTGTCATGTATGTAATCATACCTATCAAGTTTTGGATTTAAAAGGGCCACTCGCTGTCCAACCAGCCCAACCGAGGTCCAGTATTACATTTTAAGACAGGTTTACAAGATATTTAAAATATCTACCTGCCAATCACTTACAAACTACAATCATGTGCTCTTTATGTACCTTTGTTGACACTGAAATTCTGTGTACTTCCTATGTATGTGTGGCAGGGTGGAGGAGCAGCAATCACACAGGTGATGGGTCACAGGTGTGTCCCATCAACCTCTCCACCCTGCCTGCCTTGATAAGGCAGGGCTGCACAGCTGCTGCTAGAGGAGTCTGCTGTGAAGGAGCTGAAACACGTTGGGCTGTGGGAGAAGGTGCTTGGGCCCGTGTGTTGGGTTAGGGTTAGGGTTAGGGTTAGGGTTAGGCACGAAACCCTGTGTCCTCTCTGTCCTGTCGGTCGGACCCCCGTAGCACTAGCCTTGCTACACTGGCTCCCAACGTGGGGCCCGACAGGATGGAGGAGGGAGGCACGGAGCGGGCCCTGGAAGCACTGGCCCATGCCCTGGCGGACCTGGCAGTCCTGCTTCAGGGCCAGGGCGAGCAGCAGCTGGTGGCGCTGCAGCCGGCAGGCTGAGAGGCAGAGGCTGCGGGCCGCTCAGCGACGGCTCCCGAGGCGGTGGGACCCGCGGAGCGACCCACCCCGGCACCACGCCTGAGGTCCGCCGCAGCAGCGCGGGAGGAGCTTGTGGCGCCGCAGCCGACAGGCCGGGAGGCAGAGGCTGCAGGCCACCAAGCGACGGCTCCTTAGGCGGCGCCAGCGACGACAGGACCCGCAGCGCGACCCACCCCGACGCCACGCCTCAGGTTCGTCGCGGATACGGGGACGGACCAGAGGCCGGAGCAGTGCTGCGTCGGGGAGGGGGTGGTCCTGGACGCGCCACGGCCGCAGATGCCGTCTGGCCCGAGGCCGACATGGGCCCGGTCCCGAGAGCGGGCCTCTCGGCGATCGGCTCGTCGCCAAGGGCGACCTCCCGACCGGTCCTGGGGGCCGGCCTGACGCCGGGGGCGACCTCCCGACCGGTCCCGCTGATCGGCCCGACGCCGAGGGCGACCTCCCGAAAGGAGTTAACACCTGGACATTCCCACATCATATGGGTATATGTACCACCAATTACATTCAAAGAACATAAAGAACAGACTGGGCTTGTGATTATTCTAAGTTGACAGCATTTTCTTGGTGATAAATAAAATATATGGATAACTTGGTAATTGATGGGCTGATGGTTATAATTACTATATGTCAAAGGGATATTATTCCACACTCGTTTCCAGTCTATATTTTGTCCATGATCTTTTAAATCAGTATTCCATACTCTGACAATGCCCATCGGAACATAGTTTTTGTTGCAGTTTATTATATATATATGATACAAATCCACCAATTTTGTGAAAATGTATTATCTTCACTAGTGGATGAATAGGTAAAGCTTTACGCATTACTGTTCTTAATTGTAAATTTAAAAAAAAGGTACCACCAGGTAAATCAAATGACTGTTTTAATTCATTAAAAGACCGTAGCCCTGTGTCATTTATTATATGTGACAAGGTGTGAACACCTTTATTACTCCATGTCGAAAATATAATGGGCTTATAAATAGGTGTATCGATGTGCCATTTCGTCTCCCACTGACCCATTTTTACAGCAGATGTAGACTGAATGAGCAACTAAAGGTCCAAAATGAATGCGACAATAAGTATTAGATAAATCAGAAAAAATAATATCTTTGAAGGTATATGGTAATATAATCTGTTTTTCCAACTAAAGCCAGGGAACATCAGAATCTTGATCCAACCATCTTATCAAAGGACGAAGCATAAAGGATACATAGGAAAGTTCAACATTTGGTACACCTAAACCACCAGATTTTTTATCATATTGAAGAATTCAGTTTTTTATCCTAGGTTTCTGGTTTTTCCCAAATAAATTTAGAGATCCAACCTTGAATTCTTTCCCAAAAACCAGTTATTGGAGGTAGATGAAGCATAAGATGAAGATTTGTAGTTTTTTAGTGTGGCAGGGTTCCTACCATGCTCCTCAAAGTTACATAGTGCCAGTGAAGGCGATACAGACCCCCTCAGACCATGACAGAGGTGTCATTAAACCTGTTGGAAGTTGATGTACCATCACAATGACTCTGGAAATATGATATTAAGGTGGAAAAGTTACGTAGTGTCGCTTTAAAATAGGTATTAGATGCCATAATAGGTCCCCTTTAAGGTACTGCACACACGTTTGCTGTCGACACTGAAGCACTCAGATTGTGTTTGATAAACGTAGGAGGTTGATCCAAGTGCAGTGATGTCTCTCCAGGTCTGCAGGGGGCAGAGAGGACACCGCTGAGCTGAGCTGAGCCAGCTGATACCCAGTGGTGGACAGTAACGGAGTAAATTTACTTGAGTACTGTACTTAAGTACATATCCAGAGGATTTGTACTTTACTTGAGTATTAGATTTCTTTGGTACTTATTACTCTTACTTGAATACATTTCCAAGACAAATATTTTTACTTTTACTAGAGTAAATTTCTAGGAAGGCTGAAAAGTACTTGTTACTTTCAGGTCTGCTCTTTTAGGAGGTAGGAGGAGACCTAGATCACAGTGCACGCTCTCCACTGGGATGTACGTAAAGCGGAAATACGTCAAGCCTCCTCAAAACGATACCGCCAAAGTAGCCTGCGTTTGTCAAGACAGAGCCGCAACAAGTCAAGACAGAGCCGCAACAAGTCAAGACAGAGTTATTGAAAGCAGAGATGTAGTTTTTTGTAAAGCAGTGGTCTTTGAGGGGGATCCAGACTTAGTTGGATGGTGCAGGTTCATTTGGTTTCAGTTCATGATTGTTAATAAACTCTGCATCATCTGCTGTCCTCTTATGATCCCATTCATTTGATTTGTTTTTGGTGTTTCTGCAGGTTTTATATAACATTGTGGTTCTAAAAGCAGCACACCAGTGCAGCTGGTTTCAAAGAGTTAATTCTCAGAAACAAGAGTTAAAAGATCCTTAAATTAATTTAGAAAAAATATAGTAATTTACTGATGTGGAAAATAAGAAATTTACTCTTACTCTTACTCTTACTTAAAGTAAATTTAAAAGCATTTACTTTTGGATACTTAAGTACCTTTAAAAGCAAGTACTTTTCTACTCTTACTCGAGTAATATTTTGACTGAGCTACTTTTACTTTTACTAACGGAGTAAATTTTGACCAGTAGTACTGTATTTGTACTCAAGTACTGGGGTCGAGTACTCTGTCCACCTCTGCTGATACCGCAGGAAGAAGAGATTAACGTCTCCTTATCTCAAATGGCTCAGCCATTTTATCTGATGATACAACTGATTCACTTTTTTAAAACACAAACAACTTTGCTCTTTGCAGCTGTAAACCTTCATTAACACCATCTTGAACAGTTTGTGAATTTTGGTTTCTTTTTCTTTCGTCTTCATCCTTTTTTTTTATTTTTGCCTGTTAGTTCACATAAACCTGTTCATCCTAACACATTGTTTGCATGGTTTTGGAATAATGATATGGGTCAAATTCCAGGTAAAGCATCTCTACCCTGTGCAACCTGGACAGACGGTCAATTAAGTGGTCCTGGGATGGACTGGCAAACAGTTTAACCCTGAAATAGTTTAACCTGCAAACTCCACACAGAAAGGGCTAGCCTTGGTAACCTGGTATCGGGGTGCTTCCAGTGGCGCCGGAAGTGGGGGGGCCAGGGGGCCATTGCCCCCCCCACTTTCCCCCCCTCTCACATTCTTTTTAAAGCCTGAATTGTGGTTCCGCGTTAAATCGACACAGAGCAAAGCCTACGGCGTAGGGTCTGCGTTGGTGTAACGTGGAACCATAAATCAGCCTTAACATCCCTGACGTCCACAACTTCTTCGGAGCCCGGCCCTTCAGCCCCAGAACCAGCACAGCGGCAGCCAGAAGAACCCACAGTAGCAGCTCTGTGCCCCGAGACTGTGGAAACCACCGGCACTGAACAGAAACAGTCTAGTGCTGGCTCCGACTGCGTGGAAGATTGTTGCAGTGATTGTTGTTGTTCACCGCCGCACGCACGCACGCACGCACGCACGCACGCACGCACGCACGCACGCACGCACGCACGCACGCACGCACGCACGCACGCACGCACGCACGCACGCACGCACGCACGCACGCACGCACGCACGCACGCACGCACGCACGCACGCACGCACGCACGCACGCACTTCTTGGCCCCCGGACTTCTGAAATGAATCCGGCGGCCCTGGGTGCCTCACATATTTAAGCATGCCATTCAATTAAGACTATTAAGGCGCTTTTGCATTAGTACCACCTTAGCTCGGTTCTACCCGTTTTGCGCTTTCGCACTAGGGCTGAGACGAGTAGAGCCGCTCCAAGTCGATACTTTTTTCTGTAACCATTTCAGTGAGGTTCTGAAAGCGGGCTGAGCAGGGACTATTTCTGACGTCACCACCTCCTCGCCACCAATTGGTCGGGGGGCGGGGACGTCACCACCCTCCGCGCCTCTGATTGGTCGGGGGCGGGGCCGTCAGACGTTTGAATCAGGAAGCGGGAGTCAGAGCGAGAGCGACCCGCGGCTCGCTGCGATTTTATTATAAAGCGCAAAACGTCTGTTTGGTGATCCAACTCTGAGGTGCAGATGTTCATAAACCTGGTGGCTGTCGAGAAAAAATTAAAAAAGGGATGTAGACGGGCTGTTTTTTTCTCAGCCGCTCCCGGCTCCAGCTGATTTCTCATCTGCGCCGATATGAACAAAGGTGTTGCGCAATCGAGTACGTCACAGCAGCTTCACCCCAACCTGCCCACTTCTCCCCTGGCAGTGCGAAAACACACGTGTGGGGCCGTGTAAAGCCGCGCCGAGCCGTGCCGGGCCGAGCCGATACTAGTGGAAAAGTGCCATAAGATACATGCAATTCCACATGCACTGCTGTGCAAACAGCTAAAAATTCTTTTTTTATGATCAAAGTCTTTTTATTAGTTTTTTATCATTATAACAGGACCATACAGTTCAATTCAATTCAATTCAATTTTATTTATATAGCGTCTAATACAACAGATGTTGTCTCTAGACGCTTTCCAGAGATCCAGAACATGAACATAAACATAAACATAAACATAAACCCCCGAGCAATTATTATATAAACAATGGCAGGTAAAAACTCCCTTAGTGGGAGAAAAGCCTTAAGCCAAACAGTGGCAAGGAAAAACTCCCCTTTAGGAGGGAAGAAACCTTGAGCAGGACCAGGCTCATAAGGGGGGACCCTCCTGCCGAAGGCCAGACTGGGGGAGTCAGGGACGTCGATAGCACACAGCATGCAGGTGGAAGCAGCAGCGGGATGACCAGAGGTGGGGGGGGGGGGGGCGTCAGCAGCACACAACAGTCATGTGGAAGCAGCAGCGGGATGACCAGAGGGGGGGGGGGGCGTCAGCAGCACACAACAGTCATGTGGAAGCAGCAGCGGGATGACCAGAGGGGGGGGGGGGTGCAGGCAGGCGGAAGCAGCAACAGCAGACATCCACGTAGGCAGGTGGAAGAAGCAATGGGATGACCAGAGGGGGGGGAGGGCCGGGAACACAGGCCAGAACGCAGCTCCTGAGGCTCCGGCCTGCAAACATACACAAAAGAGAAAAAAGGGGGGCCGGCACAAGAAACTACAGGAACAATGGACAAAAATGATAGCTATGAGATATTTATAATAAATAAAAATGGTAATGGAGAAGAGAGGCAGGGAAAAGGAGAGGAGAAGAAGGGTGAGAGGCACCGCCCAGCGGATCATGTCGGTGCCCCCCTGCAGCATAAGCCTATAGCAGCATATCTACCGCGAAGCTATATTTGAGACTAACTATTATAGTTTTGTTCTATAGCTGCGACAATGACTACTGACTCTAACACACTAAAGTTTACACTACCTAGAGATTTACCAACACCAGCTAGAGGTTTACTTAACACTAACTATAAGCTTTACTAAACAGAAAGGTTTTAAGTTTAGTTTTAAAGGTGGAGGTGGTGTCAGCCTCCTTAACCCAGATTGGAAGTTGGTTCCAAAGTAATGGTGCCTGATAGCAGAACGCCCGCCCTCCAAATCTACATTTAGATACTCTAGGAACTACGAGTAAACCTGCACCCTGGGAGCGGAGAGCTCGGCCAGGAACATAAGGCACTATCAAATCTTGTAAATACTGCGGAGCTAAGCCGTTTTGGGCTTTATATGCAAGTAATAAAATTTTAAATTGAATTCTGAATTTTACAGGTAGCCAATGGAGCGACGCTAACACTGGAGAGACGTGGTCTCTCCTGCTAATTCCTGTCAGTACTCGTGCTGCTGCATTTTGGATCAGCTGGAGCCTATTCAGCAAATTACTTGGACATCCTGCTAACAACACATTACAGTAATCCAGTCTAGAAGATACAAACGCATGAACTAGTTTCTCTGCATCCCTCTGCGAGAGGATTTTCCTAATTTTTGCAATATTACGGAGATGGAAAAACGCTATTTTACAAACCTGATTAACATATGGTTTAAACGACAAATCCTGATCGAAAACAACACCAAGGTTTCTCACAGTTGCACTGGAAGCCATCGCAACACCATCTAATCCCTTCCTAAGATGCTCTGGACCAAGAATGATAACCTCTGTTTTATCTGAATTTAGAAGCAAGAAATTTCTGGACATCCAGTCCTTGATGTCCCTAAGACATGCCTGAAGTTTAACTAACGGTTTTGTTTCATCCGGCTTCATAGACAAGTAGAGCTGCGTATCATCAGCATAACAATGAAAGTGTATGCCGTGATTCTGGATTATACTTCCCAACGGCTGCATGTATAAACTGAACAAGACTGGCCCTAGCACTGAACCCTGCGGAACACCATAACAGACCCTCGACTGTTCTGAAGAAACCTCATGTACATGAACAAACTGGAACCTGTCAGATAGATATGATTTAAACCAACGTAGAGCTGTCCTTTTAATCCCAACAACATGCTCTAACCTGTGCAGTAAAATGCCATGATCAACAGTGTCAAAAGCAGCACTGAGGTCCAGTAAAACCAATATGGACACTAATCCCTTATCTGAGGCCATAAGAAGGTCATTCGTAACTCGAACCAGTGCTGTCTCTGTGCTATGATGCATTCTGAACCCTGACTGAAAGACTTCAAACAGATCATTTCTATACAAATAGTCACATAACTGGCTTGAAACTGCCTTTTCCAGAATTTTAGATACAAATGGAAGGTTAGAAATTGGCCTATAATTAGCTAAGGTGTCTGGGTCAAGGGAAGGTTTTTTAAGTAAAGGTTTAATTACTGCCACTTTGAAAACCTGTGGTACATATCCTAAGCTTAGGGATAGGTTGATTTGGTCCAGTATTGTCACACCAATAAGAGAAAAAACATTTTTGAATAGTCGAGTCGGGATGGGGTCTAACATACATGTGGTAGACTTAGCTCTATTAACGAGTGAGGTCAGCTCAGGGAGGTCTATAGGATCAAAACAGTCTAGAGACAAGTCAGAGCCTAGGGAAGTCGCTAAAGCTGAAGAAACGCCCACAACCGGCTGGTTGATTTCTTCTCTAATTCTCGTGATTTTACTGTTAAAGAAGCTCATAAAGTCCTCACTACTGAGAGCTGCAGGAATACACGGCTCCACAGAGCTGTGACTCTTTGTCAGCCTGGCTACAGTGCTGAACAGAAAACGTGGGTTACTTTTGTTATCCTCTATCAACGTTGAATAATAAGCTGTTCTTGCTTTGCGAATGGCTTTTTTATATACTATTAGAATATCTTTCCATTCACGATAAGAGTCTACAGACCTACAAGAGTACCACTTCCTTTCCATTTTACGCACGCTTTGTTTCAACATGCGAATATCTGAATTGTACCAGGGAGTTAAGCTCCTGTGGCTAGAAACCCTCCTTTTCAAAGGAGCAACTTCATCTAAAGCTGAGTGCAACAGATCAGCAGTGTTACTAACAAGAAAATCAACATCAGAGGTAGAACCCAGGTCACTGGCCTCTATTGCTTCAGTAGAGGCTTCACTATTTTCCACTGTCGCAAGACGAGCAACGGTCTCCTTAAATTTAGCAATAGCTTCATCAGACAAACATCTGCTAAAATAATACCTCCTGCCCTGCACTTCAACATCAACAACATTCAATTCCAACGTTATTAAATAATGGTCGGATAAAAGGGAGTTAACAGGTGACACCAACAGACCATCAGTTTCAACACCGTAGGTGAGAACGAGATCGAGAGTATGACCAAAACAATGCGTCGGCCCGTCCACTTTTTGTGAGATACCCATTGATTCTAGAAGAGAATTGAAAGCTAATTTAAGATTATCGCTTTCAACATCCATATGAATATTAAAATCATCCACTATGATGAATTTATCTGTACTGATCAATAATCCAGAAAGGAAATCTGAAAATTCAGACAAAAACTCTAGATAAGCGCCAGCAGGGGGCCGATACACTACCACTAACACAACTGGCTTCTCTGATTTCCAGCTCGGAAATTTCAGACTAAGCGTGAGGCTTTCAAACGTATTATGATTGCACTTAGGTTCAATTTTTGTTTGGAGACTGGAGTTATAAATTGCTGCGACTCCTCCGCCCCGGCCCGTGTTTCTAGGAATGTGATGATTAAAGTAGCCGGGCGGAGTTGATTCGTTCAAACTAACATACTCTTCATCCTGTAACCATGTTTCTGTTAAGCAGAAAATATCACTCCTACTCTCTGTAATTATATAATTTACTAACAGAGACTTGGAGCTTAACGATCGTATATTTAGTAGTCCGCATCTAATTTTTCGGTCTCTTATTGGTACCAAATGTGCATTGGTTTTAATTTTTACAAGATTATTTTGGTTAACGCCTCTATAACGCCGCACCTGGTGAACTAGTGGAGGGCGGGGAACTGCAACTACTTCTATTTTGCTAGGCACCTGGTTACAGTTACCAGTTACATCATGTAATCTTATAGTTTTGTTGGCAGGCGTTGGTCCTCGAGAAGCAGCAGAGAAGTGTGTTAAACTACAGCTCTGCATCCTGGCCTGGACCCTGCGATGTCAGGGAGAGGGTCTAATGAAACAGGCCAAATTACTAGAGACAAGAGCAGCACCATCCCGGGTGGGATGAATGCCGTCTCTTCTAATCAGACCGGGCTTTCCCCAGAACGTTTCCCAATTGTCAATAAAGGCCACGTCGTTTTCTGAACACCACCGATACAACCAGCGACGGAGCGAGAGCATGCGACTAAACATGTCATCACTGGTCAAATTGGGGAGGGGGCCAGAGAAACCTACGGAGTCCGACATGGATTTAGCGAAGTTACACACCGAGACAATATTCATTCTGGTTACTTCCATACAGTCAAACAGAAAAGAGAAACAAAAAAAAAAACAAGAAAAATAACGTATTTTTTTTTATTATTATTATTTTTTTATATAATGAGTTTTACGCGCGCGCGTGAAACCTTTATGCGCGCGCGTAAAACCTTTAAGTGAGCACGTAAAGTTGTTTACGTGAGCACGTAAAACGTTTATGCACTCACTAAAAAGTTTCACGCGCTCTCGCAAAACTTATAAGTGAGCGCCTAAAAGTTGTGCTACGTGAGCATTGTTTATATAATAATTGCTCGGGGGTTTATGTTTATGTTTATGTTCATGTTCATGTTCATGTTCTGGATCTCTGGAAAGCGTCTGGAGACAACATCTGTTGTATTAGACGCTATATAAATAAAATTGAATTGAATTGAATTGAAGCACGTAAAAACAAGTACATGGGAGTATTGCTGGAACAGGAGACCCTCCAGTGACATTACAGGATTTAGCTGAGCTATATTTTAACCTGGGACTCCATTATAAGGACATTACCACTTTGCTTGCAAGTAAACAACTTTACCTCCTCACTTAAAGGTTTTACGCGCGTGCGTAAAGGTTTCACGCGCACGCGTAAAACTCATTATAAAAATTTAAAAAATCTGTGTCCCTTTAGGGGCTCCGTAATCATCAAACACAGGGCCAATATAAATGAAAATGAATGAAAACCTTGACATTATATTATCAGCATCCATACCCTCCACAAAGTTCAGGAAAGGCTGCCAGATTCTCTATAAGGTCTCAGTGGATCCTGAACAGTTACCTGATCTTTTCCAGTTTGAGATGAGCCATGACTTCCCTGATCCAGTGATTAGATGATGGTGGAGCAGAGTCTTTCCATTTAAACTAAATCAGTCTCCTAGCCAGGAGGGAACAAAAGGCCATCATGTTGGTTTCCCGCTGCATAGAGGAGAGTCCACAGGAGCCAAACAGAGCAATATATGGTGACGGCACGATCGTTTTCCCACATATCTTGGAAAAAGACTCAAAGATGTTCTGTCAAAATGAATAAAGTTTAGGACAAGTCCAAAACATGTGCAGAAGAGTAGCAGGGGCCCGGCTGCATCTATCACATGTGGGATCTATATCAGCATTGATCTTTGAAAGCTTGACCTTAGACCAGTGAAAACCATTAACAACTTTGAACTGGATGACAGCAAACCATAGACATATAGAGGATGAGAAAATATTCAAAATTATTTTCTGCCATGTTTCTTCTGGGATTGCCTCATCAAAGTCAGTCTCCCACTTACTTCTAAGGATGTTTAAAGCTGTCTGATTGTGGGTGTTGAGGTGATCATAAATCAGACTGATAGCCCGCTTTGTGGTTGATTTCCAAGTAAAAACTGTATCTAACAGAGAATTGGGAGGGGACATTGGGAAGCAATCCGAGTTTGAGGTTACAAAGTTCCGGAGCTGCAGATACCTATAGAAATGCGATCTGGGGATATTGTACGTCTGCACCAACTGCTCGAAAGAGGAAAAAGTGCCATTAGTGTAGAGATCAGACAGTGAGATCAAACCTCTTCTACACCAAACATCAAAAGAGTCATCCATCACTGATGGGGTAAACATATGGTTTTTTGCAATCGGTGCAGCCTGCGGTATGTCCTTAAGAAGGATCTTCTAAATTGATTCAAAATCTTAATAAGAGTGTATAATAACTGGGTTAGAAGTGAAGTGAGAGAGAGAAACAGTTAAAAAATCTGAATGAATTAAATTTATTTTCTTTATGCACCAGTATTACATTAATTACAGTCTTGATGCATTTGAAGGAACAGCCTAATTATCTGCTACTTCTCTGATGTAGCAGATGTCATGTTCTGGGTATGGGTCTCTGTAAAGCGTCTAGAGACAACTCTGTTGTATTAGACGCTATATAAATAAAATTGAATTGAATTGAATTGATGGCCTGCCATGATAGGATGACACTGGATATGTTATTTACTGAAAAAGGTGTTTTTGCTGTTTAGAGAAGATTGTTCTACATTTATTTTAAATAACTTTTTAATAATATGTCATAGGAGCTCCAGATGCCGTCAATACTGAATTGGCAACTTATAGTACTTTTGAACCTGATTGATAAAGACGGACTTCATTCGGGAATACTAAACATTGAGTGTGATTAATACTTAGAGGTGGAACAAAGAACTATTTTTTTTTTTTTTTTATTAGTTCATGACTGAATTTTTACAAAAACAAATGAAAAAAAATGCAATTTACAATCAATCATTTTGGGTATCGCAATATTGTTGGATAGACAGCTGAATAAATATTTACAAAAAATACTGTAATGATTTCAGAGTTTTTGGATTCAAATTCTTGATGCAACATAACACATTTCACTTTAATATGTTTCTACAGTTTCAGGTCATGAGTGGTGGGATGATTTATAAATTCTGCATTCTGCAAATTGTTTTTCAAAGTAATAAAAAAAATGCTTTGACCTGATGATTATAAAAGACAAATAAGCATGTTAACACCAAAAGACATTGACATTATTTTATAGATTTATTTATAATGCACATTTAATAAAGACATACATCAAAAGAGCTTGAAGTATAAAAGCCATTGGATGAGGAAAAAAACTAGGCCACTGTAACGTGGCCTAGTTTTTCAATGTAATAATGCCCGCAAACGTAATAAACCACAAAACGTAATAAAAATATGCAGCTTTTAATGTAATAATCCTGCAAATGTAATACATTTCCCACAAACGTAATAGTGCCTGCCTACTACAAACGTAACACGCGATTTCCCACAAATGTAATAACTATTACGTTTGTAGAGATTTATTACGTTTGTGGGGAAGTGAAAATCTTCAACTTTAATGTTGTAATAACTTCCCACAAATGTAATAATGCAATGAATAATGGTTGTTGGTATGTATATGTTACGGTTAATGTAGAAAAACGGCTATTTTGCAAACTAGCCGGTGAATGTGTAAATTATAATAAAACCCACTCTCGCAGCCTGCCCTAATGCTGTGGATGTGTCAGACACGACACTTTTTCGGGGAGCGTAACGTTAGGCCAACTGAACTGTAGGCTATTCTGTAGTAACTGGACTATATCTACCAAATGAATTACGTTTGCTTAGTTTGTTTTGGTTTAATCAATTTGTGCAAATGGAGGAGGAGGAGAGACCTCATCTCATCATGCGCTTCGGGTTTGCGCGATTCGGGTTTAGAAGCGCACCTTCCATGACAGAGATGCAACAACTGTTTGTCTGTTTTGGAGGTGGCAAACAAAGAGAAGAATAGATATTTCCTCACAAAGACTGTTACACTGGATATTTGCGAGTACATTACCCAGACCTATGGTGTGCCCAAATTCAGAGCGCACAGAGCGCACAGAGCAGAGAGCGCTTTGCCACCTCGGTGGCAAAGCTGTATTCTGGGGTGCCAATGACGTGATCTGTAGTTTGCATTATTCGTTTTGGAATACTCAATTTAGATATATACTGCATGGGATTTGGACTCAGAATAATGGCTGTACACAAGTATTTACAGCTGATAATGAATCACTGTGAATAGATCAATGTCAGTTACGTGTATTGAATGGATGGATGACAACTAAAAGCGTAATCAGACAAGCTGTTCAGTGTTATTTTGGACATAGACTAACATGACAGCTCGGACATCATTTTTAATCATCTCTCCAGTCTTGATGCTCCGGTCAGCTTGAGACAATTGTCTCGAGCTGACCGTGGCATGCCGTGGCAATTATAGCCATTATTCTGAGTATACATACCAACAACCATTATTCATTGCATTATTACATTTGTGGGAAGTTATTACAACATTGAAAGTTGAAGATTTTCACTTCACCACAAACTTGTCTCTATAAACGTAATAGTTATTACATTTGTGGGAAATCGCGTGTTACGTTTGTAGTAGGCAGCGACTATTACGTTTGTGGGAAATGTATTACATTTGCAGGATTATTAATAATTAATAATTAATTA
This sequence comes from Cololabis saira, assembly GCF_033807715.1. Classification (NCBI taxonomy): domain Eukaryota; kingdom Metazoa; phylum Chordata; class Actinopteri; order Beloniformes; family Belonidae; genus Cololabis; species Cololabis saira. The sequence goes on from NC_084601.1 coordinate 46,088,162, forward strand.
TAATTAATTAATAATTAAAAGCTGTAAAAGCTATTACATTAAAAGCTGCATATTTTTATTACGTTTGTGGTTTATTACGTTTGCAGGCATTATTACATTGGCGGGCGTTACAGGCCACAGAAATGGCCGGTAATAGAAAGAAGCATTTCTCTGAGGTTTTCAGTAAACATAAGTGTGCTTCTGTGCAACAGTTTTTCATATTATCCAACATAGACTGAAACAACTGTTTAAATGAAAACAGAGTAGACCGATATGAGAAAATACATCTCAAAAATTTGAATACAAGCAAAGATAATTTAATGGGAAAAATTTAACCTAATCTGCTAAAGCATTCAATGAAGTTCTCATGAAAAATAAGGTAAGTGGACAGATTGATGGGGGGGGCGGGGGGGGGGGGAGTATTTTAAGCAGTCAAAACTTTGGGAGACACATTCAGAATCCATATCTGATGTGAAACCTCTCCTTGCCTCAAGGAGCTTGAGGCAAGAATAAGAAATGAGACTCATTAGCGCCACAACGGCCGTCGGGGGTACTGCAGCCAACAGCGAAGCCGGCACGGGAGAACGGGGAGAACGCGCATGCAGCGTCATGTGACGTCACATCCGCAGGACAGCGCGGGAAACTCGGGCCCGGAATTGCAGCACATTTTGCAGCACAAAGCCTGTTCAAGGCAACGGAGAGATACGCTAGAGGGCTCATTCGTTTTGGTTTGGAACGCTTCATCTGACATTATTACTAGAAAACTTAAAACATAAACTCAATTTTTTTCATGAATCTGAATTGTATGTGATGGATCTGAACAAAATAGTCTTAAGTTGGTGAAGTGAAATGAGAGAAATATCTATAAAACAATAATTTAAAAAAATAAAACACTTAACATTAGCATGTGCATATGTATTCACCCCCCTAATGTCAGTACTTTGTAGAGCCACCTTTTGCGGCAATTACAGCTGCAAGTCGCTTTTCATAAGTGTCTATGAGCTTGCCACATCTTGCCACTGGGAGTTTTGACCATTCCTCAACACAAAACTTCTCCAGCTCCTTGATGTTGGATGGTTTCCGCTTGTGAACAGCAGTCTTCAGGTCAAACCAGAGATTCTCAATTGGATTGAGGTCTAGGCTTTTTTTTTGTTAAAATTTACATTATTCATTTTTAAGCAGTGGACGCAATAACAACAACCCTTCTCTGCATCTTGAGCCACAGCAGGTTAATATGGGGCAACTTTCTATTTCAAATGCACAGATCTAACATTAAGAAGAATAAATGACCACTTCCAGCATTTAGGGAAAATACCATCAACAAAAGAAACAACTCATCCAACCAATCTATGAATATTAACCATTTCAGCTGTATGACGTGTGGCGTTTCAGATTTATGCCAGTGTTTTCTTCGTACATTTGTTCATGCGAGGACTCGCCAACACACTTGTGGTATTTAAGCTCTGTGTACCAAGCAAAGCTTTTCTTGCACACATCACAACTGTACTTCCGTTCTGCAGTGTGGAGAGTCATGTGAGACTGCAGGCTTGCCTTATTAGTATACTTTTTATCACAAATTTGGCAACTGAAAGGTTTCTCTCCTGTGTGAGTTCTCATGTGAACCTTGAGATTTGAACTGGAAGTAGATTTATGACCACATACAGAACAAAAATACTTTTCTGTGTGCTGTTTCATGTGAATCTTCAAATAAGAGCTGTATCGAAATGCTTTACTGCACTGAATACAGCTATATGGCTTCAAGTCAGTTACATATTTCACTCCAACTTCTGAAACCTCCTGTTTCAATGAGTTTAAACTTGTTTGTGGTTTTCTGTCATCTTTCCAAAAGTCGCTATCAACACTGTCATCACTCTCAGGATGCAGAGACTCTGATGGCCTGTTATCAGAACAGCTAAACGGGTTTCTGCCAGAATCGCTTTCAGAGTGGGAACCTGACTGTGGTTTCCTTTTCTGTTTCCAACAGTCGCTGTCGTCCGTGTCAGGGTCAGAGGAATCTGAAGTCGTGCCATTCTTATCTGGGTCTGGTTCTTCAACGCAATTTCTGTTCTCTTCAGTCTGACGGTGAAGCTCAGAGGGCTTAGGCTTCTCTTCTTCATCTTCAGTCTTCACAGTGAAAGAAATAACTGAGAATTCGGTGATCTCATTTTCTTCAGGTTCCTCTTTAATGTGTGGAGGCTCCGGGTCCTCCTGCTTCACCACCTTCTGTAGCTCTGTATGACTCGGACCCTCTCCGTCTGTCAACTGTTGTATGTTTGACTTCGTTTCACTCTCAAACATTTCATACTTTCCCACAGAGGTAAAATCAGACTGAGGCTCTTTGGTTTCTTCCCAAAAGTCCTGCTCTTCAGTTTTAAAAGGTACAGTCCCCACATCAGTCTCTGCCTTTAAACACGTATCTGGGTTTGATTTGAGCGATTCTGGTCCTGAACAGTCCTCTCCATCAGCTGCCGTTTCTATCAGTCCATTCTCCTGGCTGTGAGAAAACTCTGACGACTGATGAATGGGCTTGTGTTTAGACAACAGATAATACGTATAAAATTCAGCAGCACAAATTCTACACCTGAATACTTTTTTCTTTTTCTTATGCACTTCCATATGTTTTGTCAGATGTCTTCTCCAGGCGAAGTCTTTACCACAAACTGAACAGGTAAACTGTGTTTGTCTTGTGTGGATCCTCATGTGCTGAATTAAAGAGTCTCGGTCAGAACAACATGCGCTACAAACTGAACACCTGAATGTGTCTCCCCTTGTGTGACACCTGAGGTGAACATTTAAATCTTCACAGCTAGAAAATGCTTCACTGCACTGAGAACAGTTAACCTGTTTACTGGTCTGATCGTCAGCTTGGCTTTGATGATCCTGAGAAGTCTCAACAGCACACAGATGACTCCGGAGCTCCGACTCCAAACCAAACGTTCTCTTACAAATGATGCAGCTGAGCAGCTTTTCTCCAGTATGCACAGACGTGTGTAAAGTCAGTAGTCCCCCCGTTACAAATTTTTTCTCACAAAAGAAGCAACTAAAAAGTTTGTCATCGGTGTGATTTCCCGATTCAGTGACAGATAATTCTTTTTTCAGGCTGTTTCTTCCCGACTGCAGTGGATTAGTCCATTTACAGATGTCGTTGCTTTTGTTGGCTGCTATATTAGAGGCCCCGTCTTCCAACTGCTGCTGGAAATCTGAAAAACACAAACATTATGAGGAAAAGAGTTCATGTTTGCATCAGTGTCAGTACACCGCTAAGAATTTTGGGCTGAACGGCTGGAGATGGTGGTAGTGCAGTTTTTAGTGTATAAACATTCAGGGTTCTCACTCTGTCCTGGAAATTATTTTCCAGGACATTTTAAGCCAATATTTTAATTAAAGGTGATCCTCTTCCCTGTGGTCTCTGTGAACATCTCACTCTGTTAACAAATACTTTGATTGGAAATTAATGATGTTAAGTGTACTTGAAAATTCATTGCACGGCACAGCGTCCACGTCACACACAGCGGGCCTGGCCGCAAAGATATACATAATAAAGGCGAATTGACGAATACCTCGTTTAACTTCAAAACCATTTGATGTTTCAAACTGCAAAAAAAAAATGGAACTATTAATATCTTGTTTAACATTTCCATTACGCTACAGAACCTTTCCCCAAAAACATATCCCAGTGTTTTTTTCTATAATGAAGTGATGTTCAACCATGTCAAAAGCTTTGTAAAAGTCAATCTGCCCTTAATCTGTCAGCAATCACGTGTGTAAGCAATTTGTAATCATTGGCTGCGTCCGAAATTCCATCCTTCCACCCTAATGAGTAGCAAAATCAGTATGCGAGATTTGCGTCCGAAACATTAGTACGTACACAATAGTCTGCTCTATCAATATACTCATTCTGGAGAAATGTATTAGTGTGGATTGATGGACACTAGCTGAGCAGAAACTTCCCACAATGCAATGCAGCGGCATTTGGTTGCTAAGTGATACGTATATGTCATAAGTATAATATTAAAAGGAGCTGTATGTAAGAGCAATAATAAAACGAATCATAAAATGACCCCGATATGTCAACAGACATTTAAAAATCATGTTCATTTCAAATACTTATGTCACTGACAACAGCACTCAAGCCAGAATATTCCAGTTTAAAAAGAGGAGTTGCAGCCCTCAACTGATGTTTATGTTGTCATTTTTTGTTTTGGCCTGAAGCTCCACCCTCCACCTATCTCCCAATCACGAAGTCAGTATTGTTTCGGCATCCGGGTTGCCAGCTCGGCTCTAATTATTGCAGCCATGGCAGCCTACGTTCCTGCTGCATTCTGCAGCCTACCTGGCAACCTTTGGTCGGGGGGAGGAGGGGGAGGGTACACGCCGCTCAACAATATTTTGAAAGTGACTGCAGTACCAGTTTTGGCCATTTTCTTACAGACGGCTCCTTTAAAGGAGCTTGAGGCCGGATTGTGGCAGGATTTATGAAAAAACTCCGTATACATTTTAAGTTTTCTAGTAATAATGTCAGATGAAGCGTTCCAAACCCAAAAGAACGAGCCCTCTAGTGTATCTCTCCTTTGCCTTGAACAGGCTGTGTGCTGCAAAATGTGCTGCAATTCGGTCCCAAATTTCCCGCGCTGGGCTGCGGATGTGACGTCACATGACGCTGCATGTGCGTTCTCCCCGTTCTCCCGTGCCGGCTTCACTGTTGGCTGCAGTACCCCCAACAGCCGTCGTGGTGAAGGGTGGCGCTAGAGAGTCTCATTTCTTAAAAGGAGCCTCAAGCTCCTTTAAGTATAATAATATTATTATTATATAATATTAATATTATAATTTTCGTATATAATAATATTATATAATGTAATCTTGTTTCGGCCAGGATAAACGGGAAAGAGCGGAGCGGAGCTGCTACTGCTGCTGTTACCATGGTAACATCTGCTACTGCTGCTGTTACCATGGTAACAGCTGCTACTGCTGATGTGACACGTCACCAGAGACGTTCTATAAACCGAGACAGCCCACTACGGTTGTGTTTTCTGTATCTGTGTCACGTGACTGCCACGCCCCCTTAGGAGACCGGAAGTAGGTCTTGAGTCTATTGAGTCCTATGGGAAAAGTGAACGTGAGCACAGATTATTACCAATTCCTTCGCCCCATAGTAACCTAAGTAAATATGGGACCCAAAATGAACTTTGTTTGAGACCTGTCTCTGTCTGAGCAACACACTCTCACGAGATTTGGCTCTCATTGTTTTCCCAACGGATAAAATGAAGTTTAAAACTAATATAAAACTTGCTTCTTTGGTTAATAATACTGTTATTTTTATTATTTAAGCCTTTTTTGGAAGAAAGTTGTACTGTATCTAGTGTTGTATGTTCCAAAATGATGTGGGGAGAGGGGCGGCCACGCCCACTTAGGAGACCGGAAGTGTATACCATTCCATACCATTGGCAGTAACGGCAATGCGCTATCTTGTGTATAGAGGATCTTTGACGTCACTTCCTCCCAACGGCAGGAAGTGATGTGTGCGCTCTTAATAGTATGTCCGAATTATTGCACACTATTGCGTTTCAGACGCACCGATTGTTCATGATCAAGCAAAACAAAAGGAACCATGTACGATCGCAACTGTTCAAAAAATGTCATTTTTTACCTGAATATGACTTAATCTGTCCCTTGGAAATCAGGGGATAGAGTTGCCATCTTTTGTTGACTTACACTGAATTTCAAAATTACATATTGCATGGTGTAGGTGAAGTATTTATGGATGTTTTAATGTTTTTTCAATAATGTGTTAATAGTTTGAATAATTGCATCTAAAAGGGAGAGAATGCCATTCATCTAAATGACCAAATCTGTTGTTAAAGACTTAAGATATGAAAAAATATCTTTCAAAAGTTGAGTTTTGTTTTGTTTTTAAACATCAACCCACGTCCGCTTGAACTGTGACGCAGTTTCCTGTAAAGATCCCCTGATCTAGAGTCCTGTAGAGACTATAGAGACTATAGGACTCTACCCTGATCTGAGTGAACCATCCTTCATACTGGTGGGCAGGAACGGGGATAAATACTGGAATAAAAACAAGGCTATCCCACTGGAAACAGTGACTTGTCATGGGTTTGTTTACACCTGAAATCTGCCATCACAGTCCACAAAGTACTAATGCTGGTAGTCATTTACCTGCCTTTATTAGCGTACAAGATGCTACACAGATATAATAAAACAAAAGAGTTTAGATATAACGCAGACACCTAATTTTGTCATTTGTAAACAAATATAATTGTACATTTATATCGGGGATGCTTCACGTTAAGACGTCAAGCTAACATAACAATGACTTAGAGGGGGGATTATTTTTGGTAGGAAAAAGACAACAAACCTGGTAAGCCACACTTCAACGGTTCAGAATATCGGTCCATCTTTAAAAAAATACTCCAAACATGAGCTTTTCTCCAGCCATGTTCAAGTGTCCATGAGTGCCACGCACGACACGCTAATAACTACTTCCGGAGATGGGTTTAAAAAATAAAAGTGAATAAGGGTCATCCGGAAATGCAGAGGAACACTTTTTTAGTTTAATCTTATAATAATCTAATCAAAATTAAATAATTTAAGTAACAATGTTTCTTTCATCAATGTAATTCCTTGCATTCACCTTTATGCAGAAACTGTGCAGTGTGAAACGTTGACTCAAGTGGGACTTTTTTATTTTGAAGTACAATTTAAGGCACACGACCCATGCCGCATGCGCAGCGTCCACGTGACGTCACACACAGCGGGCCTGGCCGGCTTTGGGCCTGGCCGCAGAGATGGACATAATAAAGATATACATAATAAAGGCCAATTGACCAATACCTTAACTTCAAAACCATTTGATGTTTCAAACTGCAAAAAAATCGAACTATTAATATCGTTGTTTAACATTTTAATTATGCCACAGAACCTTTCCCCAAAACCAAAATATTCCAGTGTGTTCTTATAATAAAAGGATGTTAAACCATGTCAAAAGCTTTGTAAAAGTCCAAAAATATAATAACCCCATCATCTTCAATTAAATCACTATAAACTAATACATCTAATACCAACCTTATATTGTTATGTATGGTTCTGTCTCTAAGGAAACCAGACTGTGTGTCACTTTTTTAACATATTTTAACAGGTCTGAATTAAACTTCCAATATTTTTTTTTAAATGTAGTCCTACTTTCTGGGTTTAATACAAGATGTATTACACAATGATCAGTTAACGGAGAAATACACACATTTGATACAAATCTAACAATTTCAGAAGTAGCCAACCTTAAATCTATTCTTGATTTCCAACTACCATTAAGTTTAACCCATGAAAATTGTGTAGCTGCTGTATTCCTATCCCTCCAAATATGTATTACATTATTTGAGTAAATAACATGAAATAAAATCTTATTATAATGGTTGGTATTGTATTTCGAGGGGTGTCTATCCTGCCATTCATCAGGCGTCAAATTTAAGTCTCCACCAATCAAAATAAACAGAATGATAAACTTCCTTATATTCAGAAATACATTCTGCCACTTTCAGTAACGGCAGTCTGTTTTGGTTATTGTTATTATATCCATAAATATTTATTAAAATTGGAAAAGATCCTTCAACTTTTAACACAACTGTAAGCCAATGACCATCTTCATCTACTCTGAAAGTCACTACTTCTCCCGGGCATCGATTGAAACATATGGCTACACCACCTGAACAGTTAGAACCTGCTTAATGGGATTTTTAACCCCACTGGTTTGACCACCAGGTGGTATCAATGTGGCACGAATGAGCTTCTTGTAATAAAAAGTACAATGTGCTCTTTTCCCTTTACAAAATAAAAATACAGCCTTCGTCTTCACAATGTCTCTGATACCGCTTGTGTTTAAATTAACTAAAAGATAAACTTGTTTTTAACATCAACAATGAACAAAATGCTGTTAAAACTCAGCAACAACTGCAGCAACAACCAAAATAAAATCTATAAAAGCTTACTGAACTTTCCTTTAAAAGTGAAAGATGTAAACAAGTGAGTGTCCCTCTAACATTAAAATTGACGAACAAAAAAAACACACCCTTGCCTTAAGGCTTGTGATTTTCACCTTCCTCCCATGTCTTTAGCCCTTCTTAACTTTTTTTGTTTGTCATAACTTATTCATCTTTAAAACCTTAAAACTGTGTAATTTATTTAATATATACCTGTACATAATCATCTTGTGTAAATTCTTTCCATCCAGTACATTTGATCTGTATTTTTTTTTTGTAGCCTAAATTTATGAATTATTTCCATCCTGACGCCTTTGTTAATTTTGTACATTTTTTTTACCTGTGCTGTTTATATTTTTATGCCCTCATGACTCTTCCCTGTAAGTGCAAGTAGCTCACACGAGCAGGACACTGTTTAGTTTCAGCAGGTTAGAATTCACAAGAATCTAGCCGTTATTAATGATGACGATGTGTTTTCTGTTAGTGTTCTGCTACCCTTGGTAACGGTCGGTAAAAAACGAGAGACTGGAATAAACAACACAAGTTTTTTTCTTCATCCACAAAAAGCATTTCTCTGCTCTTTTGTTCCCAAACTCCTGGGTTGTTTGGGTATATGTAATGAAGAGAGGTCACCAAGTAATGCTATAATCAGGCTTATGGGGATGCTTATGGGGATGCTGAGGATATTAAAGTCTATTCTAGATGCGTCTTTATATTTAATGTAAAAGGAATAAGGATTAAAAATGTTGACAATAATTCTTATATTTGGATACATTTCACACATTTTTAAGGGTTCCCAAAACCAGTGAGGAGGAGGAAGTGGGAACTTGCCCCAAGAAAGGATGGCTTGGTTGCCTCCGACAGGAAATGGAAATGGTATTAGAGGAAACTATGTTTTTTGTTTTTTATTTAACTTTGTTTCACAAGAGCTTGTAGCTTCATTACTTAGGTGTAGTTTGTGTTGGTTTGAGCTCTCTCCTACTCTGTCATGGCCTTTGTATTTGTATTGTGAAATCTTAAATTGGGTAATTTAATTGTATGTCAGTGTAACTTGGTGGATATACATACATATACAGTATATATATATATATATATATATATATATATATATATATATATATATGTACACATATATATATGGCATCCACCCCTGAAATAAAAACGGTCCAAATCATCCCCCCTGTAAAACTGCCATCCCCCCTTTCCATCCCTTATGTCATTTCATCAATGAATGTGGTTTTACTGCTATTTCAACATTTAGAGTCATCACCAGAAAAATAACACCAGAAAAATAACTTATTTGACAATTTTCACCTGTTTTAAGTACATTTTCACTTGAAATAAGTAGAAAAATCTGCCAGTGGGACAAGATTTATCTTCTCATTACAAGGCCGTTCGTTTACACGAAAACGGAGCTCAAAGTCACCAAAAACGATAATTTCTGAAAACTTCGGCCAAAGTGGAGATTTTCAAAAACTCCGTTTTCACGTTTGCGTCTAAACAGAGGAAAACGGAGATTTAGGCTTCAGAACGTCACATTATGAGACAGAAACGTCACCAGCATCATGTGTGCGACCTGTGTTTACAATTTGTTTGGCCACCGTCAATATTTTCTTGTATTTTACCTGTTTTATATTCTAAAGTCACACTTAAAAGTAACTCAATTTCTCTGTCACTCCAAACGAAAGACTCTCGTTCCGTTTTGGAAGTAACTGGCAGTCGAGGCTGATTTATGGTTCCGCGTTACACCAACGCAGAGCCTACGGCGTACGGTACGCGGCGACGCGCGCCGTACGTAGGCTACGCCGTCGATTTAACGTGGAATCATATTCAGGCTTCACACGTGTCATTTGTTGACGTTTTTTTCCAGGACTCTGATTGGCTAGCATGACTTTACGCTTCTCGTTACACTGCCCCCTGGAGGTTTGGCTGCTCATAGCACCCCTTAACAGCATATTTATGCGGGTTCGTGTAAACGAAGAGATTTTGAAAATTCAATTCAATTCAATTCAATTTTATTTATATAGCGTCTAATACAACAGAGTTGTCTCTAGACGCTTTCCAGAGACCCATACCCAGAACATGACCCCCGAGCAGTTATTACATAAACAATGGCAGGTAAAAACTCCCATAATGGGAGAAAAACCTTAAGCCAAACAGTGGCAAGGAAAAACTCCCCTTTAGGAGGGAAGAAACCTTGAGCAGGACCAGGCTCGTAGGGGGGGACCCTCCTGCCGAGGGCCAGACTGGTGGGTCAGGGACGGCAACAGCACAGCAGGCAGGTGGAAGCAGCAACGGGATGACCAGGGGTGGGGACCGCAGGCCAGCACGCAGCTCCCGAAGCTCCGGCCCAATCATCAGGTCCCAGGTTGGGGTGCAGGGTCGGGGAAGGGTTGAAAAGGGGCAGGGCCAAGGAGAGGAGTCTTGACGGACAAACCTTCTCCCCCGCCTGCCCGGGCTGTTACCCTGCCCCCCTCACTCCCACACTGCAGGTTCCGGTGTCCGGCAAAGGATGCTGCAACATGGACAAAAGAGAGAAAAAGGAGGAGAAGGGGGGGCCAGCACAAGAAACTACAGGAGCGACTCTGACACACTAAAGTTTACACTACCTAGAGATTTACCAACACCAGCTAGAGGTTTACTAAACACTAACTATAGGCTTTACTAAACAGAAATGTTTTAAGTTTATTTTTAAAGGCGGAGGTGGTGTCAGCCTCCTTAACCCAGATGGGAAATTGGTTCCATAGTAGTGGTGCCTGATAGCAGAACGCCCGCCCTCCAAATCTACATTTGGATACTCTAGGAACTACGAGTAAACCTGCACTCTGAGAACGGAGAGCTCTGACAGGAACATAAGGCACTATCAGGTCTTGCAAATAATGCGGAGCTAAGCCGTTTTGGGCTTTATACGCAAGTAATAAAATTTTAAATTGGATTCTGAATTTTACGGGTAACCAATGGAGCGACGCTAACACTGGAGAGACGTGGTCTCTCCTGCTGATTCCTGTCAGCACTCGTGCTGCTGCATTCTGGATCAGCTGGAGCCTATTCAGCAAATTACTTGGACATCCTGCTAACAACACATTACAGTAATCTAGTCTAGAAGATACAAACGCATTAACTAGTTTTTCTGCATCACTCTGCGAGAGGATTTTCCTAATCTTTGCAATATTATGGAGATGGAAAAAGGCTATTTTACAGACCTGATTGACATATGGTTTAAACGACAAATCCTGATCGAAAATAACACCAAGGTTTCTCACAGTTGCACTGGAAGCCATCGCAACACCATCTAATCCCTTCCTAAGATGCTCTGGACCAAGAATGATAACCTCTGTTTTATCTGAATTTAGAAGCAGGAAATTTCTGGACATCCAGTCCTTGATGTCCCTAAGACATGCCTGAAGTTTAACTAACGGTTCTGTTTCATCCGGCTTCATAGACAAGTAGAGCTGCGTATCATCAGCATAACAATGAAAGTGTATGCCGTGATTCTGGATTATACTTCCCAACGGCTGCATGTATAAACTGAACAAGATTGGCCCTAGCACTGAACCCTGCGGAACACCATAGCAGACCCTTGACTGTTCTGAAGAAACCTCATGTACATGAACAAACTGGAACCTGTCAGATAGATATGATTTAAACCAACATAGAGCTGTCCCTTTAATCCCAACAACGTGCTCTAACCTGTGCAGCAAAATGCCATGATCTATAGTGTCAAAAGCAGCACTGAGGTCCAGTAGAACCAGTATGGAAACTAATCCCTTATCTGAGGCCATAAGGAGGTCATTCGTGACTCGAACCAGTGCTGTCTCTGTGCTATGATGCATTCTGAACCCTGACTGAAAGACTTCAAACAGATCATTTCTATACAAATAGTCACATAACTGGCTTGAAACTGCCTTTTCCAGAATTTTAGATACAAATGGAAGGTTGGAAATTGGTCTATAATTAGCTAAGGTGTCTGGGTCAAGAGAAGGTTTTTTAAGTAAAGGTTTAATTACTGCGACTTTGAAAACCTGTGGTACATATCCTAAACTTAGGGATAGGTTAATTTGGTCCAGTATTGTCGTACCAATAAGAGAAAAAATATGTTTGAATAGTCGAGTCGGGATGGGGTCTAACATACATGTGGTTGACTTAGCTCTATTAACGAGTGAAGTCAGCTCAGGGAGGTCTATAGGATCAAAACAGTCTAGAGTCAAGTCAGAGCCTAGGGAAGTCGCTAAAGCTGAAGAAACACCTACAACCGGCTGGTTGATTTCTTCTCTAATTCTCGTGATTTTACTGTTGAAGAAGCTCATAAAGTCCTCACTACTGAGAGCTGCAGGAATGCACGGCTCAACAGAGTTGTGACTCTTTGTCAGCCTGGCTACAGTGCTGAACAGAAAACGTGGGTTACTTTTATTATCCTCTATCAACGTTGAATAATAAGCTGTTCTGACTTTGCAAATGGCTTTTTTATATACTATTAGAATATCTTTCCATTCACGATAAGAGTCTACAGACTTACAAGAGTACCACTTCCTTTCCATTTTACGCACGTTTTGTTTCAACATGCGGATATCTGAATTATACCAGGGAGTTAAGCTCCTGTGGCTAGAAACCCTCCTTTTCAAAGGAGCAACTTCATCTAAAGCTGAATGCAACAAATCAGCAGTGTTACTAGCAAGGAAATCAACATCTGTAGAGGTAGAACCCAGGTCACTGGCCTCGACTACATCAAAACGATCTCGTGTAAACGATGGATTTTTCAAAACGTAGAGGGGGAAATATCCGTTTTTGTAAATACCCGGCTATGTGTAAACGGGGCCGAGAAGCTCCAACACCAGCTCTCAGCCAACGACTCTGCGTCTGTCTGGAAAGTTCTCAGGCAGATCAAGAACCACAAGCCTAAAGCCCCCCACTCCATCAACAACCGACGCCTGGCCAACGACCTGAATAAGCATCATCCCCCACAACACCTCCCAACAGCTCCGATGCATCACCTCCACCCCCTGTCCATCTCTGTGACGACTCTTTCAATCCAGGAGAGGGACGTCAAAAAACTCGTCAGGAGACAGAACCCCCCCCCCCTTATTTGTGAAACACAATGTGGGTTACGCAACTCTCGTTGTTATTCAGCATGGATCCACCAACCCGCTCCATCTCCTGCATCAGCCAACTCTTCTGATAAATAAATGCATAAGTGATGCAATAGAGCAAGAATAAGCAACAAAGACTAAACTAAATAACAAATTGTAACAGTAGGAATATCAAAAGTGAAGTTGGCTATGTTGTTGACTGAGTAAAGTATTGTCATGGATCGCTTCATTGTTGTTAGTGTTAGTGTTGTTAATGTCATAGTTTCCCCTAATATGTCTGCATTTCTGGTGTTTGCAGAAAACAAGCAGCAGGTAGCGATCTAAGGCTCGCCGCTGGTGAGGAAGAGCTGGAGTCTAAGTTTTGACAGAGTGGACCAAAACCCCCCGCAAATTAAAGAGGAACAGAAACCCCAACACATTAAACAGGAACAGGAGACTGATATTAAGCTTTCATTCAGTTCCCTCCCTGTGAAGAGTGAACATGATGACAACAAACCTCTGTCCTTAGAGCTCCATCAAAGCCAAACTGAGGAGCACAAAGACTGGGAGAACCAGAACTAGATCCAGATCCAAGTGCAGAACCAGACACTGAAGACAACACTTCACAGACGTTAGTGATGGAAACTGGGAGGAGAGTTGTGGAAACATAAGAAAATCCACACGGGACAAAAACCGTTCATATGCTCCGTATGTGAAGCAGCCTTTATATGGAAACACGTGTTAGTGCAGCCCATGAGAAGTCCCAACGGAGAGAAACCTTTCGCCTGCTCAACCTGCAAGGAGACTTTCCTCTGGAAGCAAACTCTAAATCTACACATGAGAATCCACGCAGGAGAAAAGCCCTTCAGCTCCGCTGGCTGCAACAAGAGATTTACACTTTACAACATCAGCAGCGCCGTCCAGCCAGCCGCAAGCTGGCGAGCTTACTGTGACGAGACGCGTTTTAAAAACATACCTATTACTACTGTGAGGAATAAAGAAAAAAATCATTAAATAAGCCAAAAAATGCTTTGTTTTATTTTGAAAGTGATAACTAGGGATGGGAATTAATAAGATTTTAAGATTCCAATTTCATTCTCGATTCTGCTTAATGTTTTTTTTCCTTTATCTATTCCCTTATCAATTCTCATTTGGGAAGAAGGGACAACAATGAGGAAAATGGGAATGGGATTGTTATTGCATGCTATTTTGCAACAGTTTTTTGCATGTTGGTAGTATTTTCTCCATTTAATGAAATATCCACTTGGCAAGTATTGCAAGTCGGCCTGTAGTCATCTTTTTTTTACTGAAATGTAACCAGACTTTGGAGCGCCTGTATCGCTTGGGCACCATGTTTACTATTGACTGCTAGCTTATGCAACGTGCGTGATGACGTCATTTGTGCCCACTGGAATCAAAAAGGAAATGGTTTGCAAATTCCAAGAATTCAAACTCTGGGAACCGATTCTGAACAAGAACCGGTTCTCTTTTTTTTTTTTTTTTAATTTACCTTGTCTGCACACATATTAATGATTGATACCATGACGGTAGAAACCAAAAGTATATATATGTGCATTATTACTATATTTAATATATATACATATATATACGCACACATATGCGTACACATACATAAATATACACATACAAACCCAGTGTTGTTTTTTTTTTTTTTTTTTTTTGGGGGGGGGGGTGACGACATCCACTGCCAATCCAGGAAGCAGGAACACACGGAGACACACGTCAAGCACTGGAAATCTGCAACAAAAAACCACAAACAAAGCACGAAACCGGCACGGAGCCAACCAAAACAATAACAGCAATCGACCTAAATCTTGAGATCTGATCGTCGCAGTCTGAGCTAAGCTATCGCTACCTAAACCCAAAAACTAGAGAGCCAGCATGCAGGTGAACAAGCCAGTGTGTATGTCTATGTGTGTGTGTGTGTATGTATATGATCATGCGTGTGTGTGTGTGTGTGTGTATATGCATGTGACTAAGTGACTATATGTGTGTGTGTGTGTGTGTGTGTGTGTGTGTGTGTGTGTGTGTGTGTGTGTGTGTGTGTGTGTGTGTGTGTGTAATAAACCAAACAAAGCTCCACCTGAAGTGTATCTATAGTGGGGGAGGGGGGGGAGCAACCCCGCCACCCGCGAGACCAGAGGCCGACACGGAAGAGCCCGGAACCCAGGCCACCGGCAACCCCACTGAGGGGAGTAGTAGGAGGGAGGCAACCCACCGCCTGCGAGCCCCCGCCCCCCCCCCTCCAACGGCGCGGGAAGAAGCAGCCAGGGATCCTGCGGCGGCGGACCGCGACCCAGGCAATCCCCGGCCACCCGGTCCGGGCCGGACACGCGGCCAGGAGGCCCTCACCCTTCAGGCCAACGACCCCCACCCGGCAGGGGGCCAGCCTGCCCGGAGAGACAGAGCCGCCCCGGCCGCCGATGCGGGCAGGCGCACCCGTCCCCCACGAAAGTGGCCCTCCAAGACCAGAGGGGCGCCCCGCCGCAGAGGCAGCGGGGGGGACCGGAGACGGGCCCGGAGAGGAGGAACCCCCCAACAAGGCGACACCCGTGCAGGCCCGACAACGGAGGGCCCCAGACCCAGGCATCCCATTCATTCATCCATTCAACTATCCGATATCTATACATAATAATAATACTACTACTAATAATAATAATAATAATACTAATAATCCCAGGCCGGTGAGGGAACGCGGGTGATGTGGGACCCCCTCCCGCCCCTGGTGTTGAGTGCATGTGATTAATGCCATAAAAACAGGGAGGGGGGAGGGCCAAGTATCGATTGACACCGACCCCCCCCCCCCCTCCCGAACTACGTGTCCTTGTCAAATGTATTTATTAAGTGTTGATTGTGCAGTGTCTATTTTGCTGTTAAAACCGTGAGGCGGGGAGTGCCGGGCCACGCGGGACAGTGCCCCCCACGACCCGGACCCCCCGCCCTTCGCCTATGTGCGTATGAATTGTGTAGGGGGGGAAAGAGGGGGAGCGGAGGCCGAATCCAGGAAGCAGGACCAGCAAAGCCGGCCCTGATAAGACACCCGCGTCCCCCCACCGGCCATCCAGTAGACGGGGGCCGGCCGGGCCAGGGCCCCACCGTACCTCCACGGGCGCCCCCGGCGCTGCCGGAGCCCCCAGACGGAGGGGGAAACGGTCCAACATCCTCCCATTCATACTGACAACATAAGACATAGATACCTGGGAATGGTGCCACCCCGCCGTCGCGCCCGCCCGTGCACCCCCCGGTCAGGGGAGGCCCGATCCCCGGACCCGGCCCCACCCCCCCCCCCCAAGGCCACCCCGGCGGACACCCCAAGGGTCACGGAGTCCCCACATCCGCAGGGGCACTTGGCCCCCGCCCAGCGACGGAGGACCAAGGCAGCAATGCCCCCCCAGCGCAGACAGCCACCCCCCACCCAGGCAGGGCCGGGCCCTCCGGGTGGGACCCCCACGTCCACGGCCCAGCCCCCCCCGGGAGGCCCGGAGACGCCCAAGCCACAGCCCCTATTTACTAGAATGGTTTTCTTTGCGATACATAAGGCAGTGAGAACCCGGTGTGTCCAATTAGGTTCTATTTGAGTGTCTCCCAGGTGACCTAATATAAGAACCGGTTCTCAATTCCAATCCCTAGTGATGAGTGAGCATGATTAGACTCTTAAATTCACTTGAAAGAGCAAAGAGGTTTATATCTATGAACCCTTGAGGAAATTAAATGAAGCCGTTTCCTGACGTGTGTAGCTTTAAAGTACGGTATGCCTATGCAGCAGAGGAAACAGATCAAGAAATAACACTGGATTACAGGATTTTTCTGGAGTTAAATGTCCAGATGGTGAAGAGTGTGAACTTTTTTAAGGAGCAACATGAGACCATGTGAATCGAAGCAGGTTTGAGTTAGAATGTCTGTGTTTGCAGCATAATGGCGTTAACAAGAGTCAAGGGGCTGAATAGGTGACAGTTACCAGCATGGAACGCTCATACTGATCCAGTTATATGACGCAGCAGACATGAACTCTCTTTACTTTGCATCCGATGACAGCAGCAAATCCTACTTAATGTTGTTGATTAGTATGGGGGTTAAGATGGTGACAATGTTATAATTAATTTTTTTATGTGATAGTGATAGTGTGTGTTGTCAGAGGCTCAATTCAGTTTATTCTGACATCACCAACTTGCCCTCCAGGCAAATGTTATTTGTATTCATTGCATTCAATAACTAGTTAATGTCATAATTAGAAATTTGATGTCCTAACTTGCGACACAGGTACATTTGTGCAGCATGCTTTATTTTTTCTCCTGTCAGGAAGAAAGAATCCAAAACACAGGGATTTTACTTTACCATGATAACATGCTTAAATATAAAAGTAAGTTATGACCAACATAATATGCCTTATACCTCCTGTTTGATTTTTTTTGAGCTTCTTGTATCTTTTCCTTTATTTTGAATTTAAGTTGTATCCATTACTGTTGAATATTTGAAAAGGTCCCAACTGCTTATAAAAGTAACCTGGTTTAATAGAAAAACTCCATAAAACAAGTCCATTCATAATCCACAAACTAACCGCCTTTATTGAAATCAAGGTCACATGATCACATGATTTCTGGGAGAATGATACAAGACAGTAACTGAGTTCCTGCATTTCAGCATTACCTATTTGTCGGAGTGCTTCTGTCTGTGTCAAAGTTTCCACCACAGCTGAGATGCTCCATGACTAGAATAGGGATGGAATTTAATTAAGTACCAGTACTACTCTATTAATCCCCAGTGTGGCAGTTTCCAATCAGAAAGAACAACAGCACAGAAAACCTGAAAAAGCCAGAAAGACGAACTTAAATGCAATTTAAAAGGGTCCACTTTACAGTTATCGTATTTATAGAATTACATAAACTTTTACAAGCATTAATTCAACTCCAAGAGCAGATGAAGATGAATACACCAGCTTTTCATCTTAAAATGACCCTGCCTAAAATACCCCTGGAAGTCAATAAATAACCATCTGTGGGATTTAAAACTCAATGGTCTGAAAGCCAAATACTGATGGGAAAGTTGCTATGATGCATGCCTTACATGTGATTTTATAATATAATTAATTTCTATTTATTTTAATAATAATAATTTTAATAAGGTACCAAAATGCGTTATGTGTGCAGTTCTGAATTCACTTAACAAAATTAGGCAGGAACAAAAAATAGATGAATAGATGGACTGAGACGCTCCTTCCAAAGATCATGCAGCACTTCAGTAAACGCTGCGGCATTGTGGTCCAGTTTTGATGCTTTTAATTTGAAAATCAAATTGCACCGGCCTGCCACCGGAAGTGTTTACTGTTAGCAGCAGCCAGCATTTACTGCATCAACAATCTCTGTGACTGTAATATCCTATCTGAATCATTTGATCAACCATACATGTCACAAACCTGTCCGGGTGCTTGTTGATTTCCCCTGATTCTCAGCTGGTTGGAGCAGACTGGTGGAGCTGAGAGAAAGGAGAGTTTGATGGAGATCAGACTTGGTGCAGAAAAACTACCTGCTCCGAACACAGTAAGACCTTTTCCATAAGATGAGCATCTTGGAGAAGGAAAGACTAAATGCTGCGGACGAACCTGGCGACAGTGCTGGTAGTTGATCATATTCTTCCCCTCTTTCTTTAATTGTTGCTGACATTAAATGTGAAACACAGAAAGCTGCTGTAGTTGTTTACCGTTTACTTTCTAAAAGGCGTGACAACTGTTTTCAAAAGCAAAGGTTTGTTGTGAAGTTGGTAAGTATGTGTTGACAGTTTTTTGGGGATATTATAGGATTTTATAGGACATAAATCTGATGAAGTTTGAAGAGACAGTCCATCAACAACTAGTGATGTTGGAAACAATAAGACTTAAATATGAGCCAAAAAGTATATTTTTCAAAATCAGTGTTACTTTGGTCAACATTAAAAACATGATTATCTACAACTATAATCCACTGACTTTTGAAGCTTTTTCATTTACTGATAACTTCAAGCGGTTGAATTTTCTCCTGTCAATTTTAATCTCAGACAAACTAATAATGACTCCGGCCAACAAGACAAATGGAGGTAGAGTTCATCAAATAATCCCAGAAACACCATCTTGACCTCAATATTACTTGGGAAACCTTGCACATTAGTACAAGTATAGCCAGAATATGTGGCTATATATATATATATATATATATATATATATATATATATATATATATATATATATATATATATATATATATATATATTTTTTTTTTTTTTTTATTTATGGGAGCAATTTTCAATTTTCAATTCAAATTCAATTCAAGTCTTTCTTTTGAACATTATGGCAGTCTAAAGTAACTGATATGCGGAAACATACTAAAACCAGGAATGCAAGAGACATTCTTATTGTAGCAGCAACAGTCTTGATGTGTTCGAAAAGGAGTAGGAAGAAGTACAAAAACTCCTACTGCTAGAACTTAATATTATGTTGTCAGATGGCTGAAATGAAATGACTTCTGCAACAATTGATTTCCGTTTGGGGTTAAATAAAGTAGTCTGTTTATTTGAATTTTTGTAATTGTTGGGAGCCAAAATTTGAACTACGATGAAAATATGACTAATTAAACAACCATAATAATGACAAAAACATTACTTCAAAATATTGTGGCGAAGCTAGAGAATGTTGGAGCAAACAGTTATGTATCAGTAGGACTAAACAAATAATTAATTTATTGATATGGGAAGAAAAGACTGAAATGATATAATAGCACGCTAAAAAAGAGACTTGGCAATATGGCTCGAATTTGTGAATTACTTCATTTTCTCTTGCATGCAAAAGGGTGTAAATGTTAATTTCTTGTTTGAATGCAGGAGTGACACAGAGGGTCTCCAGTACAGCAGGTTTACAGAACAGAGCTGGATGCTCATAATAACACGCCGTTATCACAACAACATATTTGCATCTGTGTAACTGCACAGACACAATGTTGGTCTGGGTTGAGTGGACTCGTGATGAACTCAGAGTGACTGAACATTTTCCATTACAATTATACTATTAATATTAATACATACATCTATACATCTGTTTACAAACAGTCTGCAAGTTTTATGGAAATTAATTTATGCTCAAATCTAAGCCTGTTAAATTGAGCAAAACTCAAGACTTCAGAATGAAAGAATTGAAACCGGAGTCAGATTGTGTTTTTAGTCCGTTTGTGGTAAATCCGTGCGGACTAGACTGTAAAGGAGGTAAATTATGGGGCTTTTCTGGACATTTTCTTTGTTTTACTCAGAACGCCACAGGAACGTAGGTCGGTACACACTACAACAATGTCTTTACGTTTCAGTTCAAACTTAATGATTTTAGTGGGATAAACCAGTACAATCTAGATTTCAAAGGAATCATATTATGTTCCTTTTTTTTGGTAGGCAGCTACATGATGTATGTTTTTATTTGACTCTGCAGATGTCCAGCAGGTGGTGATCAAAGAGGAGCAGAACTGGAGTCTGAATCTGCACCAGGAGGACACAAAACACATTAAAGAGGAAGAGGAGGAGGCCGATATCATCAAGTTCACATTCAACCCTGTTAATGTGAAGAGTGAAGATGATGAAGAGAAACCACAGGCCTGTGAATTTCTCCACAGCCACACTGAGGAGAACAGAAACTCTCCGGGAGGACCAGAATTGGATTCATCTCAGTATTTAGAGTCGGACACAGATGACAAGATGTTGGATTCTTCGGAGACCGACGTGAGTGATGGAACTTGGGAGGCGGGGAGTGAACCCCAGTCGGGTTTAAACTCTGCTGGTAAAAGATGTGACCCTGGTAAGAAGCTGCACATCTGCGGCGACTGCGGTAAGACGTTCAGCCGCCGAGGACGTCTGTTAGGACACCAGAGAATCCACACGGGAGAAAAACCCTTCAGCTGCTCCGTCTGCAATGCAGCCTTTACGTGGAAAAATGCGTACGTGGAACACACACGAATCCACACTGGCGAAAGACCTTTCAGCTGCTCTGTTTGTAACGCCACTTTTAAAAGAAAATACACTTTAGTGCAGCACTCGAGGACCCACACAGGAGAGAAACCTTTCACCTGCTCAGTATGTGGTCAAAGTTACAGGCACAACGTGGGGCTAAGTCGTCATATGAGGAGCCACACGGGGGAAAAGCCCTACATCTGCTCCGTCTGCAAGGCGGCTTTTAAGTGGAAAAACGCGTTTGTGGAACACTCGAGGATCCACACTGGAGAAAAACCCTTCAGCTGCTCTGTGTGCACGGCAGCTTTCAGGAGAAAACAGGATTTTGTCAACCACACAAGAGTCCACAGTGGAGAGAAGGCTTTCAGCTGTTCAGTCTGTGGGCAAGGTTTCAGTAAAACTATATATTTAACTTCTCACATGAGATGTCACGAAGGACAGGAAGCTGTCAGGTGCGCTGTCTGAAAGACTGTCTACTTTAAATTTAATAAAGTTAAAAAGCAGCTGCATCACTGATATCTTTGTTTTATAAAAGCACTGTTAACCCCCCCCGGCCCCCCCTCAAAAAAGCAGATCTGGGTTTGTTTGTACAATGTTATTAAATTATGCAGACTGAGATTTCATGATTTGATGTTTGTGCAACTCACCACAGTGTGATCGCGGGCTCAGAAGAAATCTTTACAGCCTAGACTGTTAAACCCCCCCCCCCCCTCAAAAAAGCAGATCTGGGTTTGTTTGTACAATGTTATTAAATTATGCAGACTGAGATTTTATGATTTGATGTTTGTGCAACTCACCACAGTGTGATCGCGGGCTCAGAAGAAATCTTTACAGCCTAGTGCTCTGTTCGTATGGGACTATCACCCTGGAACCTGTGGTGATTTGTAATAATTACGGAGGATATCTGCGATATTAATCGAGCGGAAATGTGCCATTTGTAAAGTTGAGATTCCTGCACAAATGATCCACCCCATTTCAGCTAACACAGAGATCAAGGGAAACTTGTAATCCCGTGCAAATGCATGTCAATAATTTAGTGATTTGTGGTGGGAGTCACCTTTTCTGCCTCCTTCCTGACATACTGTAATTATGGCAGCTGCAGTGGTTGTAGCGATATAATATGATATGATCCTTTAAATGTGTTTAAAAAAAGATGAAGAAATGAGACCTGTTGAAAGCAGGACTCTCGGAGCCAGCAGACATGACTCTTAGCTGGCTAAAAAACTTTTTATCCTGCAATAAGCTCAAAGCATTTAGGCTACAATGAAATAACCAGTTAGTTAATATTCTGTTTACCGTTACCATGGCAACTTGAGCACGCAGGCTGATGTAATCTCCAGGTTTGGTAACCTGTCAAAATATGACGTGTTTTAACTGAAGTGGAGTGTGATCAGAGCTCGACTCCAATTCAATATCCAGCGTTTATATTAATTAAATAGTAATCAACTTGTTTACTACAGGGCCTTGGGATTAATATCTGTAAATTATAAAAAAAACATGGACTTAATTTATCCCGTGTGAACATGCTGAGCCACGAACCACAGATGTTGGGGTGTCATTTTTGAATTCCTGCATTTTGGGAGGTAATACATTTGAAGAGCATATACCGAGAACCCCGTTAAACTTGTGACGTTTATCGTGACTGTATGTTGGTGTTCGACTTCCAGTGTCTGTGTAAAGGATGAATCTGAAGATCTGATGTGAAACAAGTTTGCGTACTATTAGGTAAACAAATTAATTAATAAAATACACTGGGAGGAGAGAAGGCATCTGCTTCATCTTGTTGGAAACTTTTTGTCTGAAGTGTGACACAAGTCAGAAAGACTTATTTTTCTAAACCCTATTGAAATTTCAAATACAGAAAAGAGATGGCCACCAGCTGTTGTGATTTATGTGCTAAAAGAGTCCTATTTCAGCTTTAAAAATGTCGGATTTCATCAAAATCAATATTTCTGCACAAAAAGAAAAGCACCAAGTCACTTTCTTTCCAAGCCAGGAGAAAACTGGAGCAAAATCATAATCATTTGAACAGATCGATATGGTAATGTTGCTTCTTTTTTGTAACACTGGAGAAGTCAGGAGATGAAAACTGCTATATAATAGTAGAGGTTTCATCGAGGATCGGGTTTGTGGATGCAACAAGTAAAAGACTTGACACTTGATCACAGCAAATGAAAAAAAAAAAAAAGCTTTTTAGTTAAAGGAAAACTTTATTTTATCCAAACGCAAAACAAGAAAAGCAGGTATCAGTCACAGGCCCGCAGAGCACAAGAACCAGCTGGAGTTACAGAGTTACATGTGGAGAGGTTACAACATACACCGGGGTCTGTAGTGGACAGGTAAGGCCAGAGGGGGGCGCTGTTACACTATTAAAACTAACTAAGAGAGTTTTCTTGTAGCTTGTAGTAGAACCACTGCAGTGTTCAGGGCCAATCCCCTCCTTGTGAACACACTCGCTCATAGAGTGGTTTGGTGTCCGTGTGAAAAATAACTTGCTCAGTTATGAATATCCACCGTAGTTGCATTTGTTGGGTGGCCAGGGCTCAGCTGGTGGAGGAGATGCATCTCCAGAATGGAGGCTCAGTGGCTTGATCCACGTAAGCCACACTGCCTTTATTACGTGGGGGATAAAAGTCTTGCATACAAACTATATTTATGTGAATGAGATTTAGCTGGGGTGCAAACAGTGTCCTGTTAAGTGAATAATAAATCTATAATTTCCCAGTGCCACTCGTGTATAGAGAGCAGTAGGGACACAAAACTTTATAAATGTAATGCAAACAGCGTGTAGACACATTTGTGTGTGTGAGGGTGCCATCATGTGGCTGAGATCCAGCTGTAAGGACAGCTCGCTGACTCTCCTGTGTGTGATCCATGTGTCTGCTCATTCCTTCTCCCAGAATAGCTCTTGCTGCAAAGTGAGACACTGACAGGTTCCTCTCCTGCATGGCATCGCACCCTCACAAATACCAGTTTTACTGCAGTCATGTCTTCTAAATATTCTTCTGTCAGCCTGAGCTGTAGAACTGTGTGAAGTTTTACCTTCCGTAACTTGTTGCCTGCTTTTTCTCCATGGAGTGCTGAAGCTCTGCCCTGACATACTGGTGTTTTTGAGCTGATAAACCCAAGTACACCACTTGTCACAAGTCTTGCAGCCAAACCGTTTTTCCCCTGTGTGACCTGCCATGTGATACTTCTCTTTTGCTTTCTGTATTAATCTTTTATTGCCAATCGAGCCGCAGAACGGCCTTTTCCGAGTGTGGAATTTCAAGTGTCTTTAGATTGGAGTTCTGTCTGAATCTTTTGCTGCTCAGATTTGAGGCTTTATTTTCCAAAAAGTGTGAAGCCGACCGAGGTTCTCCAGCAGTGATATCTGACTCTTCCCTCAGTTTCAGAAGAATCTATCATTTTGTTATTAGCATCTGGCTCTGACTGGTGCTCCACGTTTCTTTCCTCCAACAGTGCTGCTGATATATCATGTGACGCGTCAGATTCACTTTCTGTATGAATCTTTTATTGCAAATGGAGCAGGCGAACGGTTTCTCTCCTGTGTGGATTTTCATGTGCGTCTTTAGATTTGAGTTCTGGGTGAATCTTTTTCCACACACAGAGCAGCAATATTGTCTCTCAGTCAGACAGCAGGCTTTATTTTTCATGAAGTTTGAACACGACTGAGGTTTTGTGGATGACTTAGAGTCATCGCTTACTTTTCCCTCAGGTTCAGAAGAATCTAGAATTTTGTTATTATCATCTGGCTCTGACTCTGGAGCTCTTATTTTCTTTCCTCCAACAGTTTTGCTGTGATGTTTCATGTGACGTGTCAGATTCCCTTTCTGTATGAATCTTTTATTGCAAATGGAGCAGCCGAAGGACTTCTCTCCTGTGTGGGTTTTCATGTGTGTCCGAAGATTTGAGTTCTGGCTGAATCTCTTTTCACACACGGAGCAGCAAAATGGTCTCTCGCTCCGATTACAGCTGCCATTTTTCATGAAGTTTGAACGCGACTGAGGTTTTGTGGATGACTTGGAGTTATCGCTTACTTTTCCCTCAGGTTCAGAAGAATCTATCATTTTGTTTTTATCTTCAGAATCTGGTGCTCCACGTTTCTTTCCTCCAACAGGGTTGCTGTGATGTTTCATGTGACGCGTCAGATTCACTTTCTGTGTGAATCTTTTATTGCAAATGGAGCAGCCGAACGGTTTCTCTCCTGTGTGGGTTTTCATGTGCGTCTTTAGATTTGAGTTCTGGGTGAATCTTTTTCCACACACAGAGCAGCAATATTGTCTCTCAGTCAGGCAGCAGGCTTTATTTTTCATGAAGTTTGAACCCGACTGAGGTTCTCCAGTGGATTCACACTGATATATGACTTTATTCTCTGTTTCAAAAAAATCTATAATTTCAGTTTGAGACTCTAGATTAAACTCTGGTGCTCTGCTTTCCTTTCCTTGAGGTTTCTCTTCATCTTCTTCACACTTCACAAGGAGATGATAAAATGCTGTGACTTCAGCCTCCTGCAGGACTTGGATCTGGTCTTGCTCAGCTTTAATATTTGGAGGATTTGAGTCTTCCTGCTTCAGCGGCTCAGACACAATCTCTTCTTTGCTCACAATAAATGTGTTGATGTTGATATCTAAGGGGAAAGTTGATAAACACACATATGCAGATATTACTTTAAATTCTGACAAGTCTTGATGATAATCTTGTAATTTAGTTTTATATTACTACACTTTAGCCTTTTCTGGTTTGCCTTAAGTCCTACATTTTGTAACCAGCGGGGCTTATGTTTGTCACTAATTATATACACCTACGGTTCAGTCGGGGATTTTCTGTTCCTCGAGGAAGCAAAGTTATTATCACAATGTAAAAAAAAAAAAAGTCAACAAAATCAATGGACACCAGAAATCTTTATGCAAAATTTAAGGGGAAACCTTCGAGCATTTACACAGCAGATCCTAATCTTTTAACGTCAGAATAAACTCCACAATAAAATGTATTTAGCCAACTTTTTTTTTCTGGAAAGCAATTACAAAGAAAAAACACATGCTATGAATATTAATACTTAATAAACATAATTGAAGGCTATAAAGTTGTGCTTCTCACTGATTATTTGTTACAGTTCAAGCTTTTATTTTGAAGGCCAGACGAGCTGGACATCCTGCCTCTGCATGCCAGTCGTACTGCACATTATGGCTCATTGTTCATAAATAGACATCTCATTTCTACAGTTGAAACTTCATGTGAGATAAATCCCTAGCATTGAGTTGAGCTGTAACAACATAAAAGGAATCAGAGAAAGAAAACTGACCTGCTTCAGCTCTCTTGGGCGCAGTGCAAGCTTCCAGCAGGCTGTGCTGGTGCTCTTTCTCTGCCTCGTACTCCACCATGGCTCCTTCAAACAGCCTGAAGATCTCCTCTGCAGCAGCCGCCAGTCGCTGCTGCACCACCGCTCTCAGCATCTGCATGTCTGGCATAATCACCCCCTGCCGTCTCTTTCTGCTCGTAGAACTTTGTCATGCGGTGGCTCCAGTCCCTTCCTCTCTGTTGCCTTGAGCTTCCCCTTTCAACAGAATAAAAAAATGACACACTTTCCCTTCACTTCAAAATAAACAAAGCTGTGCACACAGGCATTGTAAGAAAATGTAACCCTGGTGCAGGGCCGTTCCTGACCCATTTGGCGCCCTAGCCAAAATATTTGCTGGCGCCCCCCCACCCCGTTCCCGTCCCTTTACCGTCCCGTCCACTACCACCACACACACACACACACACACACACACACACACACACACACACACACACACACACACACACACACACACACACACACACACACACACAGAGAGAGAAACGGAATGGCAATTTCTTTAGGATGTATTAAATAATTAAATATATAATATGTAATAAATAAGTAATACAACAACTCAGTGCAGCAATTAAATAAAGAAACAAGCGCAAACACAAACAAAATTTCAAATGGTAAAATAGGTCAAGTAAAAGGTATTGCACACAAATAATAACAAGTACTACCAATAATAACTTGCCTTCATGGCAGCAAAAGCGGTCCAACGCTATTTCTAATTATTTCAAAGCGGGATCGATTTTCGAGCAAGCACCACGTCCCCCTTGGAGAATTCTTAACAAAACTCCTCCCTTAGGTCTTTTTTAAAAAACAGGGAGCAAGATACATCCAAATATGCTAAAAAATAAATACATATTTTTAAATGGAGGGGGGTGGGAGGGGGCACTTAACCTTAAGCCATCCACCCTTCTCTCGAGTTTCGCCGGTCTGTTTATCCAGGCGACAGCTGAGTGTCAACTCCGTGAATACCTGTTAAATCGACGCAGAGCCTACGCCGTAGGGTACGGCGCGACGCGCACCGTACGTAAGCGTCGCCGCGTCCCCTACGCCGTAGGGTGTAACGCGCATTGGTGTAACGCGGAACCGTAAATCAGCCTTAATTATGCGTGTTGGTGGCGGAATTCTGCAACGCGCTGCAAACAGCTTCACACAGCCACATAAGGCTACTTCGAGGTCCAAACGACAATCCTAGAGGTTTCTTTCACGTGAAGATATTAAAAAAGTCGTTTTTAATAGCAGCTAACGTTCAAAAAAACTGCACCAAACCGGCGGCTGCGTAAAAGAAAGCCAGCGTGAGCGCTCCTGGCTGTGGAGCCAGGTGCGCTGCGCGAGTTAATTAAAACCAAAAAGTTCAAATTATTTATGTTCCTTTACTTCAGCGTAGTTTCTGCAGGGTAAGAGTTCGTTTTTGGGGGATTGGTGAGACTGGTGGGAACACCAGGCGAACATTCAACAGAAACACCAGCCTCCACTTCGTTAAGTAGACTAAACGCGTCCTGTTTGTTGTGCGTCAGTTTGGACTCGAACTCTCAGCAAAAGCAGCCGTTGAGAGCCGTGTGGTGGAGGGGAAAACACGACTAAACTCACCACACGGAGGATTAGAGGGGAAGGGAGGAAAAAAGAAAATAATAACCTCAATATTTCTACCTAAAACCTCTACCATCCACTGGAGAAGAGAGAACCGCGCCGGAGTTTTTCTCAGGGTACTTATGCATTTAACTTGCTTAAATGCGTAAGTACCCTGACGTGCCCTACTTCATTATTATTTAAAGACTTATGGTTATATGTACTGTTGTTGTTTTTTAGTGTATTCATTTCTAATTTTTCAAAAGTTTATTAAAAAAAAACAAAACAAAACAAAAAAAAAAACAGCTGCCTGCATGACGCCCCCTGGCATGCTGGCGCCCCTAGCATTTGCCTAACCTGCCCTATGGGCGGCACGGCCCTGCCCTGGTGTTTCAAGTTCAGCCCCCGCTATGATCAGCAGACACTGACAGGATATAGTTTATCTTTGATAGGTAAATGTTATGCTATTATCAATCCTGCAATTTGTTTCTTTATTGATTAACATCAATTCCAGACCGAGTTTCAATGCGGAAACAAAGGGTTACACAGGTTTTCTGCCCCAAAGTTTACAAAAAACACTGTGAAACAGACCAGTAACGTAACATATCTGCAGGTTAGGACTGCATTTCCACTCCAACTACAACTACAATTAAAGCTGCAAGGAGCTCATCGCTGCCTGCAGTGCCCTCGCGCGTGCAATTTTCACCAATAAAGGTCAAGGACTCAAAACTAAGTCTGATGACACCACCCATTTCTCTCTATGTCAAACCATTCAAAAGTTATTGCAGAAAATAGGAATCATCACATATCGACCAATCAGAAGAAGGAGCGGGGCTAATTTTCACCAATTATGTTCAAGGACTCAAAACCGAGTCCGATGACACCACCACCCACAAGTCTTTATGTCATACCATTTAAAAGTTATGGCAGAAAGTAGGAATGATCAAATATGGACCAATCAGATGGCGCTTTTTGGCGTCTATCATGTACCATAATACAGGTACCATGCTGCTTCTGTTGAGAAGGAAAAAACTATAAGAAAAACCAGTGGGAAGTTTTTTTAAGTCAAGAAAATATACACGTGTAGCTCTAATCTACTGCTTTAAAAAAATACAATGCCTTGCCTTGCCCTCGCTGGTTCTTTTTTCTCTGTTTATCGCTTGTTTAAATCTGTTTTACAACCTTTTTTGGATACTGTAGATGGCGTCCTTCGGTGCTTGCTTTACCAAACAATTAACTGTATAATGTTCGTTTTCTTGATTCTTTGAACCCCCTGATTTTGATATGTACACATATTTATTACAAATAAAGATAGTTGAAAAAAATATACGGTAACGTACGGAAGCGTAGTGCTGCCCATATAAATACGTATCCGCCCCATGGAGCTGCTGCGATACGTCAACGTCGCCGCCATATTGGATGTTCAAGACTGCGCTGTAAACTAATACAAGTAAATGGACTTATTTTCATAAAGCGTCTTTCTACAAAGAAATTTACGTTTTACGTCTCATTTATTCATTCACACACACACTAATATACTTGGGAAACAGTCAGGCACAAAATATAATATATTTAATTTTCTTAGATGGCAAAAATAAGAACTTTATTGATCCCACATATAAGTAATTAATGTTATATCAGCACAAGAGAACAAGGTAGTGCAGAAAAACAATATATAATTCAAAGTGCTTTATATCAACATTAAAAGCGGAAAGACACAATTAAACAGTAAATAACAAATAACATGAAATAAAATGATAAGAAAAGAGGTAAAATAATAAAAAGCACAAGTTGTTAAAAAGTAAGGGCAGTAGAGTCCAGCAGGTAAGTATTTAATTTAAGAGTACGCTTCATATCAGTAAACAGTAATGTTTTTATCCTGATTTAAAGGATCTACAGTTGGAGCAGACCTCAGGTCTACAGGAAGTTTGTTCCACCGGTGAGGAGCAGAATAACTGAACGCTGCCTCAACTTGCTTGGTTCTGGTTCTGGAACCATAACAAACCAGATCCAGATGAACCTCAGGGGTCTGGGAGCTTCATAGGAACTAACAGATCCAGATGAACCTCAGGGGTGTGGGAGCTTCATAGGAACTAACAGATCCAGATGAACCTCAGGGGTCTGGGAGCTTCATAGGAACTAACAGATCCAGATGAACCTCAGGGGTCTGGGAGCTTCATAGGAACTAACAGATCCAGATGAACCTCAGGGGTCTGGGAGCTTCATAGGAACTAACAGATCCAGATGAACCTCAGGGGTCTGGGAGCTTCATAGGAACTAACAGATCCAGATGAACCTCAGGGGTCTGGGAGCTTCATAGGAACTAACTGATCCAGATGAACCTCAGGGGTCTGGGAGCTTCATAGGAACTAACAGATCCAGATGAACCGCAGGGGTCTGGGAGCTTCATAGGGAACTAACAGATCCAGCATATATTTTGGTCCAAGACCATTCAGGTCTTTGTAGACCAGCAGGAAGATTTTAAACTCTATCCTTTGACTCACTGGAAGCCAGTGTAGTGATTTCATGACCGGTGTAATATGGTACAGTTTTCTGGTGTAATATGGTCCAGTTTCCTGGTGTAATATGGTCCAGTTTCCTGGTGTAATATGGTCCAGTTTCCTGGTGTAATGTGGTCCAGTTTCCTGGTGTAATATGTTCCAGTTTCCTGGTGCAATGTGGTCCAGTTTCCTGGTGTAATATGTTCCAGTTTCCTGGTGCAATGTGGTCCAGTTTCCTGGTGTTTGTAAGGATTCTGCTTTAAAGCTGCTTGTGAAGATAAACATGATGAAACTTCAAATCTGTTGTTTGTTTGTTTTTTAGTTTTCTCATTGCACACTGTTAGCATTTATAATGTAATAATTACCAGTACTTGCCAGATATTTAAGGTATATTTTGTCTTGATAAAAAAAAGGGCAAAACTATTTACACAGACGTATTAATTGAAAAAGAGACGAAAAGGATCAGGCAGCCTTTTATAATTATAGTAGGTAAAGGAAGGCTGTTACCCTTCAGCGAGTACGAGGACAAAAGGACACAACTGACTGAAAACTTGGAGAGGATCAAAGTTAAGCTGCAGTTTACTGAGTTATCTGAAACCATTGGAAAGATAAACATTCAGGCCCACTTCTGGACATCGTTCTCCCAGCTTGGAGGTCACTGCTCCAAGTTATCCAATCTCACCACGGTTGCCTTCACTTTCCACATCTTTTCCATCTCTCCCTTAAGCACTTGGTATTTCTCCAGTTTATCATGCCCTTTTTTTTATCTTACTAACGCTTGGGGTTGCTACGTCTATCACTGAGGTTTTCTTCTGGAGTTTGTTGACCAGCACAATATACAATAATGCTCTTTCGTCCTTTTTTTGTTCTTGTTCATTTTGAGATCTTTTAAAAGCGCTATATAAATAAAATTGATTATTATTATTATTATTTTCCGTGTGCCTGGTTATTTTTATCCAATCATGTTAAGTACAGAGGATTGCACTTCACCCGATCATGTTCCGAGGCTACATCTGCACTCATCCATACTGTATTTGTTAGAAAACACTGTTTCAAAACAGTGTCGGACTGCATTTGCAAGTCAACGTCTTTGTCCACCTGAATTCAAGTCAGGTTAATGTTGCACGTTTAACGCTCGGCTGGACTGAAACATGTTTCCCACAGTTCCCACCCCTGGTTTTTAACTCAGACATTTGGTTTTTGCTGCCATTAAGCTAAACTGAGAGTTTATCTTTTATCTTTTGTTTTTTTGTGTGCATCATAGGTCAGCTGGAAGAACATTTTGCCTTTTTGATAGTAGTTATTAGAGTTTTGCTTCATTTTAAATTCACAAAAACAAAACAATTTCTTGGCTTCAAGATAATGATTTAAATGACTAAAGCTGTCATTCCTCCTGCGATCTGTGTGTTCGCTGCAGTAATTACTGTCTTATCTTCGATTGCTGCATGCTGGAAGCTAAATGCCACCCTGCCTGTGATGCTCATTGATAAGCTGCTTCTGTCTGATCCACGGTTGTATTAAAAGCTTCTATATATCAGCTCAGACTTATTGTGACGCTATAGGTGAGGATCAGCTGAAGCAAGTTTTCTGCATGCTGGGAAAACACAAATGAAGCTGGGAAATAGAAAAAAATACACTGGCATCAATTTATAGCTGCTTAAGTCACATCTGCACTCTTGCACTCATCTGCACTCATCCATACTGTATTTGTTAGAAAACACTGTTTCAAAACAGTGTCGGACTGCATTTGCAAGTCAACGTCTTTGTCCACCTGAATTCAAGTCAGGTTAATGTTGCACGTTTAACGCTCGGCTGGACTGAAACATGTTTCCCACAGTTCCCACCCCTGGTTTTTAACTCAGACATTTGGTTTTTGCTGCCATTAAGCTAAACTGAGAGTTTATCTTTTATCTTTTGTTTTTTTGTGTGCATCATAGGTCAGCTGGAAGAACATTTTGCCTTTTTGATAGTAGTTATTAGAGTTTTGCTTCATTTTAAATTCACAAAAACAAAACAATTTCTTGGCTTCAAGATAATGATTTAAATGACTAAAGCTGTCATTCCTCCTGCGATCTGTGTGTTCGCTGCAGTAATTACTGTCTTATCTTCGATTGCTGCATGCTGGAAGCTAAATGCCACCCTGCCTGTGATGCTCATTGATAAGCTGCTTCTGTCTGATCCACGGTTGTATTAAAAGCTTCTATATATCAGCTCAGACTTATTGTGACGCTATAGGTGAGGATCAGCTGAAGCAAGTTTTCTGCATGCTGGGAAAACACAAATGAAGCTGGGAAATAGAAAAAAATACACTGGCATCAATTTATAGCTGCTTAAGTCACATCGGTTTTGATTTATCTGTTAATGAATCAAATAACAGGCATGACTGACCTGCTATCTTTCTCCCACCAAACTCTTGTAACGGATCTGTTCTTCAGTTTGGTGACAGAAATGCTAATAAATCTAATTAATCTGAAGTTTAGTTTACAGACTTTCTTCCCTGATAGCAAAGAATGTTTTGCTCCAATCTAGTTTTTTTTGGCCCACCTGGGGCTTTGATTGAGTGTATTGACTCAAGGTGAGTGTGTCTGTCTAAATGCGAGCACTCAAGTCCCAGTTTCTTTTCTTTTCTTTTCACCTCAAAGCCCTCACAAGATCTGCTGTAATCCATGTCAGAACTGGCTCATGAAATGTGGGCCACATCTGGCCCCCACAGCCTGCCAGTCTCAGGACTGACATGCCCTGATTAGGCTCAAATGTGTCGGCTACATTGGTTATCAGCCTCATCTGCAAATCAGTTTGTTCACTGATACAGTTGCTTTTCTAATTAACCTCCTAATTACTCCGATACGTTAACTGTTGATCCGATCAAGGTGCTAGATCACCATCACTTGCTAACCCACCTGTTCGTTAATCACCTTTGGACTTAACAGCCCGTCAACTAACCTAACCATCTTGCTAATCAATCTGGTAACTGAGAATAAACAATTCACCGTTGAATTAACTTCATTCGACCTGCTAAATGCCAGCATGCTGAATTTAAGGGATCCTTGCAACAGGTTAATTCAATTCAATTCAATTTTATTTATATAGCGTCTAATACAACAGATGTTGTCTCTAGACGCTTTCCAGAGATCCAGAACATGAACATAAACATAAACATAAACATAAACCCCCGAGCAATTATTATATAAACAATGGCAGGTAAAAACTCCCTTAGTGGGAGAAAAGCCTTAAGCCAAACAGTGGCAAGGAAAAACTCCCCTTTAGGAGGGAAGAAACCTTGAGCAGGACCAGGCTCATAAGGGGGGACCCTCCTGCCGAAGGCCAGACTGGGGGAGTCAGGGACGTCGACAGCACACAGCAGGCAGGTGGAAGCAGCAGCGGGATGACCAGAGGCCAGAACGCAGCTCCTGAGGCTCCGGCCTGCAAACATACACAAAAGAGAAAAAAAGGGGGGCCGGCACAAGAAACTACAGGAACGATGGACAAAAATGATAGCTATGAGATATTTATAATAAATAAAAATGGTAATGGAGAAGAGAGGCAGGGAAAAGGAGAGGAGAAGAAGGGTGAGAGGCACCGCCCAGCGGATCATGTCGGTGCCCCCCTGCAGCATAAGCCTATAGCAGCATATCTACCGCGAAGCTATATTTGAGACTAACTATTATAGTTTTGTTCTATAGCTGCGACTATGACTACTGACTCTAACACACTAAAGTTTACACTACCTAGAGATTTACCAACACCAGCTAGAGGCTTACTAAACACTAACTATAAGCTTTACTAAACAGAAAGGTTTTAAGTTTAGTTTTAAAGGTGGAGGTGGTGTCAGCCTCCTTAACCCAGATTGGAAGTTGGTTCCAAAGTAATGGTGCCTGATAGCAGAACGCCCGCCCTCCAAATCTACATTTAGATACTCTAGGAACTACGAGTAAACCTGCACCCTGGGAGCGGAGAGCTCGGCCAGGAACATAAGGCACTATCAAATCTTGTAAATACTGCGGAGCTAAGCCGTTTTGGGCTTTATATGCAAGTAATAAAATTTTAAATTGAATTCTGAATTTTACAGGTAGCCAATGGAGCGACGCTAACACTGGAGAGACGTGGTCTCTCCTGCTAATTCCTGTCAGTACTCCTGCTGCTGCATTCTGGATCAGCTGGAGCCTATTCAGCAAATTACTTGGACATCCTGCTAACAACACATTACAGTAATCCAGTCTAGAAGATACAAACGCATGAACTAGTTTCTCTGCATCCCTCTGCGAGAGGATTTTCCTAATTTTTGCAATATTACGGAGATGGAAAAACGCTATTTTACAAACCTGATTAACATATGGTTTAAACGACAAATCCTGATCGAAAACAACACCAAGGTTTCTCACAGTTGCACTGGAAGCCATCGCAACACCATCTAATCCCTTCCTAAGATGCTCTGGACCAAGAATGATAACCTCTGTTTTATCTGAATTTAGAAGCAAGAAATTTCTGGACATCCAGTCCTTGATGTCCCTAAGACATGCCTGAAGTTTAACTAACGGTTCTGTTTCATCCGGCTTCATAGACAAGTAGAGCTGCGTATCATCAGCATAACAATGAAAGTGTATGCCGTGATTCTGGATTATACTTCCCAACGGCTGCATGTATAAACTGAACAAGACTGGCCCTAGCACTGAACCCTGCGGAACACCATAACAGACCCTCGACTGTTCTGAAGAAACCTCATGTACATGAACAAACTGGAACCTGTCAGATAGATATGATTTAAACCAACGTAGAGCTGTCCCTTTAATCCCAACAACATGCTCTAACCTGTGCAGTAAAATGCCATGATCAACAGTGTCAAAAGCAGCACTGAGGTCCAGTAAAACCAATATGGACACTAATCCCTTATCTGAGGCCCAGTAGAACCAGTATGAACACTAATCCCTTATCTGAGGTCCAGTAGAACCAGTATGGACACTAATCCCTTATCTGAGGTCCAGTAGAACCAGTATGGACACTAATCCCTGAGGCCATAAGAAGGTCATTCGTAACTCGAACCAGTGCTGTCTCTGTGCTATGATGCATTCTGAACCCTGACTGAAAGACTTCAAACAGATCATTTCTATACAAATAGTCACATAACTGGCTTGAAACTGCCTTTTCCAGAATTTTAGATACAAATGGAAGGTTAGAAATTGGCCTATAATTAGCTAAGGTGTCTGGGTCAAGGGAAGGTTTTTTAAGTAAAGGTTTAATTACTGCCACTTTGAAAACCTGTGGTATATATCCTAAGCTTAGGGATAGGTTAATTTGGTCCAGTATTGTCACACCAATAAGAGAAAAAACATTTTTGAATAGTCGAGTC
The DNA here is from genome assembly GCF_033807715.1 of Cololabis saira. Taxonomy (NCBI): domain Eukaryota; kingdom Metazoa; phylum Chordata; class Actinopteri; order Beloniformes; family Belonidae; genus Cololabis; species Cololabis saira. The sequence continues at coordinate 46,123,948 of NC_084601.1, forward strand.
GGGATGGGGTCTAACATACATGTGGTAGACTTAGCTCTATTAACGAGTGAGGTCAGCTCAGGGAGGTCTATAGGATCAAAACAGTCTAGAGACAAGTCAGAGCCTAGGGAAGTCGCTAAAGCTGAAGAAAAAAAGGTTATTTGATTAAATATTTATTTCTTATTTGGTATCTATGTTTTGTTTTTATCATGCTAACTAATGGGATTGATAATAATTTCACTTGATTGTCCTGCAGCAGCTGATGTAAATTGTTATACATTTCAATGAGAAGTTAGCGGCTGCTGCTGCTGCTGCTAATGTGTCTTTTTTAGAAAGTTTGCGGCAGGTGTCGCGTGATGAGGCCCTTGGGCTAATCGCTCTCATCAGGGGTCTGATTAGGAAGGACTGATCAATCATCCATCATTGACTGGGTTTGTTGTTTCTGCTTGTTTACATCCATCTGCAGCATAAAACATATTTTTAGAATGACGTCACAGAAAACTCTTATAGCGACTCAGTGACCTTTGTTAGGGTTCTGCTGGTCAAGACATCAAACATGATTACATTTTACCTTCGATCAGTTCTTCACCAGATTTGACATAAATGTAATTATACCATTTGAAAGACCCAACTTTAATCTGTGAATTAAGAGTGGTAAGAAATCAATTTTGTGATAAACACCTGCTCAAATACGGTTTGTGCTGCATATCTGCTTCCTTCTTAGTAAAATGAACCAAGCTCACCATTTTGTCTCCAAACAGCCAACTTCACAATCTCAGTGTCATATTTCAGCCCAATTTAGCCTAATTGTCATTGTCTTGATCACCTTTTAATCAAATATTCACCTTGGACTGAATGAACTTTAAAAACATCTATTTTCTGCATCCTCTTCATATGGTTGAGGCCCAGTTCGTTCCCACAGGGGCAACCAGAGACCAAGCAATCATGCATGTTCACCCTCAACTCTATGGACAATCACCAGTTAACCCGACATGCATGTTTTTGGACTTAAAGAAACTATGGTTCCCACAAGCATGGGGAAAACATGCAAACTCAGACTGGCAGGGAATCAGAGATGATAAAGGGCCTTTGGAACCTTAGCTTTGTTGTACAAGGAGCTTTACAACATTTCTCATTCACCATTTCAGTCAGCTGCCATGCAAAGGTCTTGTCTGCCAAGAGAGCAGCAAAGTATTACACGACTGCTTTGAACCTTTGGCCAATCTGATCTTCCAACGTGTTTCTACAAAACACAGAAACTATCACCGGCTATTGCTGAGACTTTTATTTCGTCCCCTCCCGACCGCCAGCGGCAGTAAACAAAGTGGACACGTCTTCTTGCACTCTATGCAGGTACATAGTCACATATGTGACGTGTCGGTTACCGTTGCACTGGCATAATAAATACTGCGTAGTGGCAGTCATCCATGGACCATAGTTTCTTATATAACTTCTGTTATCACCACTCTTCTCAAATATAATCAGATTTGACCGCTGGGAGAGAGTGACCCATTAAAACAATATTATGGTAAGATTATGTTGATTTAACGATGCAAATAAATCACTCAGTACTCTGTTATTGACATCTGATTATTGGGCACGTGGGGTATTTGTGTCTCTAAAGAGGTGCTGTATAAATCATCAATTTCCTGGAGTCACAAAGCTTTGTGGAGAATCTTTATTAACAAAAATAAATGATTCTGAAGGACGGACACGGACACTTAAAAAAAAGACACAGTCATGCAGAGAGACAGCCAAATGTGTGTGATGGTGTGCACCTCTATCCTTGTGAGGACAAACAAAAGTGTGGTCTCTTTAAAACTGAAGACCTGACTTTAGGTTCAGGGCCAGAGTTTTAAGTCCTCATAAATATAGAAGTCCTAATGTGTGTGAGTGTTCAGTAGCAGCGCAGGAAGAAAGTGTTGCAGGCCGTTCCTCTCAGACAGTCACAGAGTCGCCCGATGCGAGGTCCGTGCTTCATCGCACAGCGCTCACCCACGTCACACTGAGAGGACAGAGAGCGGCTTTAGTTCAGAGGGAAAGCATTAGTGTGAAAATCTCACCACAGTAAATTCACAATGTAAATAAAAAACAACATTTTCTTTGTTGTGACACAGGATTTGTCTTCCTGATATCTGCCTTCACTGTTGCTTTGGCTTGACTATTTACTTTCACTTGAACAGAGGGCTTAAGAGATGATTTACTTCCTACCACATCTCTGGAAGCAGCAAAGATGAGGATACAATCTACATGATTACCATGAAAGGTGAGGACAAAGATCACTATAATACTTTGAATGGAGCTGCAGTGGTGTTCCAAACCATGCATCTCTTCTCTTATGTATGAAATTACATCTAGGATTCTTTTCTGATTTAATCAGATGGGGACCTGGATTGTTGCAACTGCATGGAGGCATTTGAATATGGGTCATAAAGAATTACATCTGACCTGAATGGGCTTAAAAAACAAGAACAAAAGAAAAGAAAAGAAAAGAAAAGAAAAGTTAACTGGCTAAACCCAAACAGAAGTTCACATACAATCAATAACATCAGTGATAGAGCGAGTTTGTTAATGGCTATATTGTTTCTGCATCCGCCCTGCCGTGCAGATGAAGGTGTAACATTTTGTTATGTTGCTGTTTTACCTCTTTTATTTCAACAGAATCATAATGGATGCACGATCAATGCTGTGTGAAATGGCAATGTGACTGAACAAAACAGGGTATGAAATCAGTCCATCACAAGGATGGAGGACAGATAGCCGGCGCAGTCAGGCTCACTGTTCCAACGCCTAACCAACTGATGAGCAACCAATACATGCTGCGGGAATAAAATGCTATACGTTTTCCATGATTATAGAGGCCAAGACCAGCTGCAGTGGCTGTAGTTTGAGTCCCCACCCGCTTAAACCCAACCCCAGTCTACCTGTATCAGCTGAGCTGAGACGATCTTATCGTATATCTTTATACAACCCTCTCTGTGGAGAAAGTGTCATTTTAAAACTCTGCTTTTGTCACCTTCCATTAGCAGTACTCGTACTATTACTATCAATACAACTAATATTAGTAGTGGAAGTAATTGCAATCATATTTGATGGCTACGAGCCCGGTTCTCACCCGTGGGATGACGCTGGCTTTCTTCTCCACAGACAGAGCCACTCTGCTGTCGGCCTCGTCCAGCAGACCCTGCAGAGCTTCAGCCTGAACACACAAACACACTAACACAGTCACCCACAAACACACACATGGATGCTGTTTGCACCTGTAATGAATATATGCTCCTTGTGTCATCGGAGGGCAAGAGAACATCTCTTAGTACGTCTGTTTACATGTGGGGCCACATCCTGGGTTTCTTCAGGTCAGCTGGTTTTTCTTACCCAGATAATGGAGACTGTTCTACATCAATGTCACAGCACGTCTGATGATTTATGGTTGTGCTTCTTATCACATGCATGTGTAAGCTACTGATAAATGTGGGAAACCTTCCTCTTTATTCAATCAGATACAATCCAGAATGCTTTAGATGCTCTATGCACTAGACAAAGAACAAATATAAAACATCCACCTAAGAGTTAATTTCCTGTCAGGTTCTTGAATCTTAAATAGACAAAGTTTCAGTTGCACATTCATTTTATTTAGGTTTTAAACTATTTCTTAAAATGTATGTGGATATGATTGTGGAAAAGCAAAAAATATTTGATGCTGTTTTGCAAGAATGAAATTCAGTGCTCCCGTCCACCATCCCAGATCTCCGACGCACTCTCTTAATGCATCTTTTTTGCAGGAGTTTTGGAAAGTTTGAATGAGTGAACTCTCCTGGCAGATAGATTTACCAACAGTTTGTGACATTGTTTCAGTCTCAAAGTCAAAGATTCAACAAGTGTTGCAACTCCAAACAACTTTCAATGGTTTTCTTTTCTACTACTGGCTAAGATGAGCATGTTGAGCATTACAACATCCCCCAGGAGGAGTTCAGGCTGCAGAGCTGCTGTCCAACTCACCACGGACAGGAAAGCTAGAGTATTCAACTGAATTGAATTGAATGCCTTTTATCATCATTATACAATGTACAACAAAATTGTAGAGGTTCTCCTGTGCTCTGTGCAAAACAATTCAAGTAAAAACAACAAGTAAGTAAAAAGTGCAAATATGCAAAATACGCATAAGAATAAAAAGTATAAGGTCTTTAAAAATGTATGGTAACTGCACATCCTGTATCTTGTATTTGTTCAGGATGTTGATGGCTTTTGGAATGAAATGTTTCCTCAGTAGTATAAGTTAAAAACAAACAAACAAACAAAAGCTTCAGTTTTTATACAAATATGAGTCATGACGAAGCAGACGGATTAAGTGTTACATAAAAAACCTGTTTTATCAGATTCTGAAATGTCCTCTAATAAATAGAAATAAAGCTGGACCTTGGTCGGTGTTTCTGTGTTTCTTAGGTTTCCTGCCTCAAGTAATTGGACTTCATTGACCTTTTAATTACATTTTCAAAGCTTCACCTGACCAAGATCGTATTAATATGACGTGAACTTCATTATCATGAAGGATTCTGCTCATTGACATTTCATCAGTGTGATAGTCTAAAAATAATAAACAGTTTTACTTCAATCATCAACTTCTCAGACTTGATGTCTCATCCAGGTTCACTGTTTCCTAAAAGTTACTCTAACTTTCATTTTAATTTCATTTAAATTACTTTCCTTTTTTCCAACAGCATGTTTCAACTTTATTAGTTATAGATTTATCAGTCAATCTTTTTATTAATTATCTTTTTATTAATCTGTAATGAATACATTTAATTAATCTATTTTATCAAATTTTCCCCTCTTTGATATGTTTGATCTGATTTTAAATATTGTATCTGTTTTATTTTGGCAAACTCTCCATTTTGAGGAATATTCACATTTTAATATTTTTAACCTTGACCACATCTTAATTTTTTTAAAGCACAGTTTCTTCAAAAATATTTTAATTTGACAAGCTTTCAGTCTGAGCTTAAAATATTTCCAACCATTCACCATTGAAATTCATATTCTAAAAAAAAAAAGGTTATTAATCCCAGAAGGGAAATTAATTAATATATTAGAATACAATAATGATTAATAATAATATTGATAATAATATATAATAAATATGCTGTAACATTTTAAATTATGACATTTATTTTTAAAAGAAAACATAGCATTGACTTTGAAACACTTGACTCCTTTCATGGTAAAACTGATTTTGTTTTAATATCTTTATCCATTTTATTGTATTAAATGTTTATAATTGACTTAACTTCACATATTTCATTTTTTTATTATAAAAGATTATTCATCCATTAATTTAACATTAATTTATAATTTCATCTCAAGTAGTATAAATTATATATCAATGTGTACAGCCTAATGTAACATTATTAACTTCAGTTTGAAATAGTGTCTTCACGATTTGCTCTTCCGATGTAATAAACATCGGAAGAGCAAAAGCTTGAGGACAATTTCAACTTAATTAAACTGTAAAACATTTTGCTCACAGTTTACACCTTTTCCCCCTAAAATGACTTCACTCAATGGTAACAGCAGATAAATATAATGAAATTGTTTTTGTTTCTGAATAAAGACGTGGGCTCCTGTCAGAGGAGGAAACACTCACCAGTTCGCTGGTGGACAGTCCGATGATCGGATCATCCGGCACAGACTGCAGCTGATTTTCAGATGACCTTTGACCCTGACAAACTGATGTCATCACAGTCAGACAGACAGACAGGTAGACGACTGCTCGTATGCTCTCCATCTCCAAAAACAAAATAACAATAAATCATTATAAAAATTAATTAAACAGACACAGAAACTAAATGCATTAAAAACTGAATCAATTTATTCAAGAACTTACTTGAAATGCTGCAGAAATTACTTCACAAAACTTCTAGATTTGTTTCCCTTTTGTCTTCTTCGTCTTCTTCTTCTTTGGTGTCTGGTTTGTTTCAGCACCTTTTCTCCTGTTTTCCTTTGGGTTTCTTGTTTTTTTCTCGTGTTCTTCATAAGCTGTGGTTTCTCCCCCAGCTGTATTTATACCGCTGCCTCCTCCTCCTCCTGCTCCTCGCCCTCCTCCTGCTGTGATGCTGTTCGCTCCGATTATTCATGCATTCAGCTCATCAGATAAAACATGTGGATGTGATTGATGGTGTGTTTGTGAGTTAATATTAAACAGGCTGTTGCTGAATGTTTATATGGAAACACCTGCTGTGCGGAGGTCAGAGGTCAAACCGAGACTCCCATTTGAAGGTGAGGAGAGATGAGATGAGCGGAGTGAGCAACACTTTGTCTATAATGATCAGAGTGAGATTCAAATCAACAGCTGATGTCTGTGTACATCATGAGATAGTGACGTCAAGGTACTACAAACACACGCATGGAAAACAGAAGATTTAAACCAAGAAGCACAAAAACATTTAAAAAAATTGATTGTTTTGTATCTGAAGGTTGTTGTCTCTCTCTCTCTCTCTCTCTCTCTCTCTCTCTCTCTCTCTCTCTCTCTCTCGGTGCATGCTGGGAGTGTGAGCTGTGAGCAGGTGGAGGTGCGAGTGTTTGAGTGACTTTTTTTCCGTTTTTTCTTATGGTGATGGGTTTTGATTTAACATAGTTTATTTGTATAGTTTCACACCGTTTCACATTTAGTTTCTTTTGAGGGGTTTGGGGTTTTCTTTTCTTTTTTTTGATCCCTTGTTTCGGCGTCTCGCCGTCGGCGTGGCTGACGCCATGGCCGGCGCGGATTTTAAATCCCTGACGCGGAAACATGGGATTAAAATCAGCACTGGGTTCCCCTGCAGCGTGGAGGAGATCGGGTTGGCTGTAGGGGAGAAAGTCGGACACAGCAGTGTGAGATCGGCCGCTCGGATGAACAGCGCGGTGGTCATCTTCCTGGACCAGGTGGAGAAGGTGAACCAAGTCGTTGAGACGGGAATCACGGTGTGTGGGAGTTTGGTGCAGGTGCTCCCGCTGTCGCTGCCCGCAACTAGGGTGGTCCTGAGTAACATCCCACCATTTATTACTGACGAGTTCATAATTCGAGAGCTTTCTAGACACGGCAAGGTGGTTTCACCTGTCAGAAAGATCCTGTCTGGATGTAAGTCTCCGTTGCTGAAACACGTTGTGTCGCACCGCCGACAACTTTATATGATACTTCACAACAGAAACGAAGAGTTAAACCTTCGTTTCCAAGTGAAAGTAGATGATTATGAATACGTGATTTTTGCCACCACGTCAGTAATGAAGTGCTTCGGCTGCGGGAAAGGGGGACACACCGTGAGCTCCTGTCCAGACAAGGGTGATCCGACTCCGCCTGGCCCGGGAGAGACTCCCGCTGCTCGGCCGGGGCCGGAGCGGCGGGGAGCCGCTGCCTGGGGGGCGGCCCCCGTGGCGGCGGACCCCGCGGGGGGGGTCCCCCCCCCCCCGCCCGGAACGCCGGTCCCCGGGACATCGGCGCCCGGGACGCCGCCCCCCCCGGTGGCGGCTGCGGCTTCCGAGCGGCCGAGTACAGCTCCGCGGATGATGACGCGGGGATCCGCTGCTGTGTCCGACCCCGACGGGGTGAGTTCTGTTACACCGGGTGTTTGTGTGAATGATGTGAGTGAGTGTGGAGCACAAGGTGAGAGGGAGACAGCAGGAGAAAAAAAGGTGGAGGAGGCAGGAGGACAGAGTATGGGTGAAATGGGAGGAGGAGAGGTGGAGGAAGTAGCGGGACAGAGTGTGGATGAGACAGGAGGAACAGAGGTGGGAGAAAAGAAAAGAGTGATGAATGGAGAAAGTGTGTGTGGTGAAAATTTAAAAAAAAACAGAAAAAAAGGGTGAGCAGGTGAAGACGACTGGTGAGGAGGAGGGACAGGCAGGTGAAAGACTGGAGGGTGGACACAGTGAAAACAAAGGGTCATGGGCAGAACAGGTGGAAGAGGAAATGGAGGGAGTGGCAGAAGGACTGAATGTAAGGGCAGCAGCAAAGCGAAGGAGAAAGACAAAACATACAATTGAGACGAAAACAAGTAAGGTGGGAAAAACAGAATCCCAGAAAACATGTAGTGATGATGATGATGATGAGGACAGCGAGGAATGGAGTACAGACAGTGAAGCAATAACACTCAGTCAACGAAAGAAGATGTACTCGGCAGGGAAAATAAAAACATTCCTGCAACAAACAAAAAACCAGCACAACGTAAAAGTTGAAGATGGGTTTCCTGACCTTAAATTGTTTTGTTCTTCGGCCAGGCTTCACATGACTAACAAAGATAAGTCTGGACTTACAACTCAGGAAATTTTTAGGTTAAAAAAACTAGTGCTGAAAGCAAAAAAACAAATAAATGATGATGAAAAGAATAAGTGTTTTAATTAATTTATTGGTTTTTACACTTGTTTTTATCATCTCATTTAACATGGATGTTTTTAAAGTGGGGGTTTTAAATGTTAATGGTGCAAGAGAAGCGAAAAAAAGAGCAGTAATTTATGAAACAGCTCGAGCAAAGAAAGTCGATGTCCTCTTTTTACAAGAAACACATAGTGATTTTAGAAATGAGACGGATTGGAGGAGGGAGTGGGAGGGGGAGGCCATTTTAAGTCATAACACTTCTTTAAGTGGAGGAGTGGGCTTCCTCCTCTCCAGGGCTTTTAAACCCAACTCACTGGAGGTCCAGCAGCTCGTTGAGGGGAGATTGCTTTTACTTAAAGCTCAGTTCGACCATTTTAAAGCTGTTTTTATTAATGTGTATGCTCCAACAACCGGTGCAGAGAGGAAGCAGTTTTTACAACACATCGATGGTGTTTTAGATAACTGTGCGTCGGAGGATTTTTTATTCTTGGGTGGGGATTTTAACTGCACGGAAGACGCGACTTTAGATCGCAACCATGCAGAACCTCATCCAGTCTCACAGCACGTCTTAAAGCGGCTGGTCCACTCTCATGGCCTGGTGGACGTTTGGAGAAGGACCCATGCAGACTGCAGGCAGTACACCTGGTCCCACCTCAGAGAGGGCAGGGTTTCTTTAGCCAGGTTAGATCGTATTTATTGTTTTAAACATCATTTTAATGTGTTCAAACAGTGTGATATTTTACCTGTTGGTTTTACTGATCACTCACTGCTTTTATGTAATGTTTTTATAGGAAACATTTCACCCAAAAGTGCATATTGGCATTTTAATTCAGTTTTAACACTTGATAAGAGTTTTAGGGAGGCTTTTATTTTTTTCTGGGATGTTTTTAGACAGAGGAAGGGTGATTTTAGTAGTCTTAAGCAGTGGTGGGACCATGGTAAGACTCAAATCAGACTCCTGTGTCAGCAGCACACCCTCAATGTTACAAGAGACATCACCAGATCTATGAGGGATCTGGAGACCGACATAGTGGACCTAGAACGCTTAAGTGAGTCCACAGGAAATCGAGGTTATATTGAAAACCTCAAAGTAAAAAAAATGGCGTTAGCGGACCTGTTAGACAGGAAAGTACAGGGTGCACTGGTCAGGTCCCGGTTTCAGAACATCAGGGAGATGGATGCTCCCTCTAGCTTTTTCTTCAGCCTGGAGAAAAGGAACGGACAGAAGAAGGTAATCCACACACTGCTATCTGACGCGGGGCAGGAACTCATGGAGCCAAGCCAGATAAAACGCCACGCTGTGAGTTTTTACTCCAGTCTGTACAGAAGTGAGTACAAGGAAGAGCAAGCTCTCCTAGAGGGGTTCTGCAACGGACTGCCTCAGGTCCCCGAAAGGACCAACTCACAGCTGGAAGCCCCCCTGGAAATGAAAGAGCTAACCGCCGCCCTGCAGGGAATGCAGGGACGGCGGGCTCCAGGCATTGATGGACTCACCACGGAGTTCTACAGGGCGTACTGGGACATCCTCGCCGAGGATGTCCTAGCTGTTTTTAACGAGTGTCTGGCCTCTGGCTCCATGCCGGTGTCCTGCAGAAGAGCAGTCCTCACACTGCTGCCAAAGAAGGGGAACCTGCGGGACATCCGGAACTGGCGCCCCGTGTCGTTGCTCTGTGTGGATTACAAGATTCTGTCCAAAGTACTGGCCTCCAGGCTGGGGAGGGCTATGGAGCAGGTCATCCACCGGGACCAGACCTACTGTGTACCCGGCAGGTCCATGGTGGACAATGTCCACCTGATTCGGGATGTTTTGGATGTCTCCAGTTCATTGGGTTTAGATACTGGTCTGATTTCTCTGGATCAGGAGAAGGCTTTTGACCGCGTTGAACACAGCTTCCTCTGGACAGTAATGGAGAAGTTTGGGTTCAGCGCTGGTTTCATAGCTAAGGTCAAGGTGCTGTACAGTGATGCTGAGGGTGTGCTGAAGCTGAACGGCGGTCTGTGTGCTCCTTTTAGGGTGTGTAGAGGTGTCAGACAGGGCTGTGCTCTGTCTGGGATGCTCTATGCACTCTCCCTGGAACCTCTCCTCCATAAGTTACGCTCTAGCCTGCAGGGTTTGGTTTTACCGGGTTTTAATGAGAACATGATTTTATCGGCATATGCAGATGATCTTATTGTTTTTATTGGAGGCCGGAGAGACACAGACCTTTTAGCCGACATTGTGAGGGATTTTAGTACAGCTTCTGCAGCGAGGGTAAACTGGAAGAAAAGTGAAGCCCTCGCTGTAGGTGAATGGCGTGGCGGTCTCCCAGCTCTCCCCCAGAACCTCCAATGGAAGAGAGGAGGTTTAAAATACCTGGGAGTGTTTTTGGGGGATGAGAACAATGTGAAAAAAAACTGGGAGACCGTCACTGAAAAGATAGAAGGAAAAATGGCCAAATGGAAATGGCTACTCCCTCACATGTCTTTTAGAGGAAGAGTGTTGGTTTTAAACAACCTTGTGGCATCCCAGCTGTGGCACAGGTTAAACTGTATAGACCCCCCCTCTGGCCTGCTGACTGAAATCCAGAGGAAGATGGTCGATTTCTTCTGGGGGGGTCTGCACTGGGTGCCACAGGGGGTGCTGTTTTTAGCCAGGGAGGAGGGGGGACAGGGCCTCGTCCACCTGGCCAGCCGGACCGCCACCTTTAGAATCCAGTTTATACAGAGATACCTCACAGGTCCGGCGGATCTGGTGTGGAGAGATGTGACCAGCTGCATCCTCAGACGTGCCAATAACCTGGGGTTGGATGATGTTCTGTTTTTAACTGATTCTAAATTTTTAAAATTAAATGGGTTACCTCCGTTTTATCAAGGTGTTTTTAAGTCTTGGGCTCTTTTTATTAAGAACAGATGTCCCGCAGCCGACTCTCTGCACTGGTTGTTGAGAGAACCACTGATCCACGGAGCCAGACTGGACGTCAGCAACGACGCGACGCCTGGATTGACGGCGGCGCTGGTCCAGTCTGGAACCCGCACTCTGAGGCAGCTGGTGGATGCAGTGGGGCCGGCGCTGAGCGATGCCCGAGCCCTGGGCTCTTTGCTGGGGCTGCAGTCCGGTCGGGTGGCCCAGAGGATCCTGGAGCTGTGGGCAAAAAGGTTTTCGGGAGAAGAGAGGCGTCTCCTGGTGGACTACTGTGCCGAAAAGGAGAAACCTGACCCTGCAGACCCCTTCCCTGACATCATCCTGAGCCCGGGGCTGGGGGAGCTGACCGGCCCCCTACTAAAGACAACCAACGAAAAGAAGATGACGCTGCACAGGGCTGACAAGAAAGCAATATATGCAAACTGTGTGAAAAGCATCCACAAGGTCGGACTGAGCAACAGACCCTCCACTATATGGACACAAAAAATGGACAGAGATGCACAGTGGAGGGTCTTATACAAACCTCCCCTCAAAAAACGAGCTGGTGATCTCCAGTGGAGGATTTTACATGGTGCTGTTGCTTCCAATGCTTTTATCTCTGTTCTTAACCCTACTGTTTCTAACAAGTGTTCTTTCTGTGATTTTAAAGAGACTGTTTTCCATGTTTTTACAGAGTGTTTGAGACTTACTAGTTTCTTCTCTCTTTTAACCATGGTTTTTAGTCTTTTTAATGTGGCTTTTAGTAAAGAGGTTTTTATCATGGGAGCTGGCTACAGGCGGAAGGAAAGGCAGAAGTGGCAGCTCCTAAACTTTTTAATTGGTGAATCAAAGATGGCCATATACATAAGCAGGAAGAACAGGGTTGAGAACAAAGGAGGGCAGGAGGCCAGAGAAGTGTTTTTAACCAATGTCAGAGCCAGGCTCTTTTTAGAATTTAGATATTGCAAAAACATTGGTAATTTGGATGATTTTAGAGATTGTTGGTGTTGGGAGGATGTTTTATGTTCTGTGACGAACAATGAGCTGCTACTTGCACAGTTTTTAAGGGACTAATTTATTTTAATTTATTTTAAACGTTTTATGCATTAACACTTTAATGTGAAACGTCTGTAAGTTTCCGAATGTAAATAAAGTGTTTTTGTAAAAATCAAAAAAAAAAAAAAAATCTCTCTCTCTCTCTCTCTCTCTCTCTCTCTCTCTCTCTAAACTTATTTGTCTCCGTATTCATTTAGTATCTTTATTTAGATGTTCTGTGTTTATGTTTATCTACTTTCTTTAAAGTTGATTTGTTGTTTTCTGTATTACTTTGCAATTATTTTATGTCTGTATCCATTTTTAAGTTTTATGACTGTTGAAATCATCCGTCTTACGCAGTATGTTCTCATGACATTTTAAAAACGAAGAAATTGTCGCATTACAGTTTTTCACAATTGTTTAAACACATTTATTGGAACATCAGACACAATGTGCACAACCTGAAACTCATGTTTCAGGTGGCTAAACCAATCCTGCTGAACTCCAAGCACATTTACTGCTCTAGACTCAAATTCCCATTCCATACCACACATTTCTCACAACACTACACACAATTCCCAATACCCTGCACACTCTTCCTGAATTCCCTCTCTTGCTGTTCACACAGAACACACAGTCAATCACATTTCTAAACTCCAAAGTCTGCTGTGCAATATGCAATCAGCAATTTGCCATTGAATTCATATTCATTGATGAAGCGGGGTTCAACCTTGTAAAAAGAAGGCGCCGAGGGAGGAATATCATTGGCCAGCGTGCCATCACAGAGGTCCCTGGCCAACGTGGAGGGAACATAACAATGTGTGCTGCCATCAATCACCACGGCGTCCTCCATCACCATGCCACCGTTGGCCCCTACAACACTGCACTTCTTCTAGCATTCCTGGACCAGCTCTACAATATCATTGTCCAGCCAGACCAGATGGAGGACACAGAGGTGGTCAGGGTCGTTGTTATCTGGGACAATGTCAGTTTCCATCGGGCTGCTCTGGTCCGTGACTGGTTCAGGGTCCATCCAGAAGTTGATGTCTATAACTCCCTCCATACTCTCCCTTCCTCAACCCAATTGAGGAGTTTTTCTCTGCCTGGAGATAGAAGGTATACGAGAGAATCCTCAGACACGGATCCCACAACTGCAGGCCACGGAGGACGCATGTGGCGATTGTCACTGCTGAGGCCTGTCAAGGCTTCATGCGGCATTCTTCCCTCGCTGAACATCGCCTGCGACGTGGATGAGGTCCTGTGGCCAGCCAGGGATGAAAGGCAGGATGCAGCCCAATACTTTTGTTCTGTTTCTATTTTCTGTCAAGTTTTCATCCCCAGCTTGCTGTGATGTCCAGACGACTGCTCATTTTGAGTCCAAGTACTGTAAAATATTACAGTTTTTCTCGATCGTTTTGGCCCATTTTTCCATTCACAGTTTACTTTTTCAAAACAGCTCACACAAAGCCCTTACTGTAACAGAAGCTGAAATAACCAAAACACTTTATGATGTTTGCAGAATGACACCACTTTCTCAAAACTTGTCACACATCCATCAAAACCAAACTTTTCCATCAAAACCTACAATTTTTTCTCAATTGAACATGTATGTTTTCTCATTTATTTAACAATGGATAACAAAATTGAAACTACAGCTATCAATATCAACTTTTGTTCAACACCCTCATAGTATTGACTATTTTACAACTGAGAACATACTACAATTTGGGTTTTGTATTGAGCACTCTAACTTAGTTATATAACTTAGAAATATACTGTCACAGAGTATTTACAGTAAAATCAGAAAATGTGTATACAGTAAAATATTGTAGATCTGTTTTTGTATTGCTGAAGTACCTGTCAACACCATTGATTTACATTTGTTCTACTGTGTACAAAATGGCAAGATTCTGACCGAAAAATATTTATTGCAGTACTTATCACATGCACATACTGTAAGCAATCAAAATGACAGGGTTCAATATGCACTACAACAAAGGTCAATTCTCAAAGAAAGTACTGTAAATGAAACACAATGAAATGAAACCCTGTAAATATGAAAAAAAATAAAAATACAGGAAAATTATGCATTGTCGACACGGGCCTGACGATCAGGCCACATGTTCTCGTCCACGTCCTCCTCGATCTATGCTTGGTGTCAACTTCAAGCTATTGACCTCTTTGATAGGTTGAGGACTACTTGCTTTGTTTTGCAAAGAGAGTTCACACAGGTGCTGATCATTTTTAGAATTGAGAGAGCAGTTCCAATTGGCTGCTACAAAGTGTCTGCAATGTGTTGCCATGGTAAATCAGTTATGTTTTGTGTCTCTTTGTGAGACGTGTGTTAACTGTTTTGAAAAGTGTATTAAAAGTCAAAGAAAATTGTGTGAAAGCAATGAGAAATAGTTAACTGATTCGCCAGAGAGGACTCTTGCTGTGCAAAGAAGGTGTGAGCATTACCCAGAAGTAACAGAAGAAGTCAGCACAGGGACACTGGACACACAACCTGCTTAGAGATGGACCAGCGTTGTTCATTAGCTTTGACTGGGATGATATCAAGCAGTCCTCAGCTGAATTTTAGGCCCGTTGTGTTTAAAGCATTGTAAGAAGAAAAGGAAAGAACAATTTTTCAGGCTTAATGCCATCAGCCAATTCCATAAGGTTTCTAGCAGCAAAAAATGTGATTATTTATTGTTAGGACGAAGGCATAGCAAGACACGATCTGAAGTCTCAGACACTCCGACAGGTCCGAGGTGAAGAGTTCTGAGGGCTGTTTGTTTGTCACGTGAATGGTATATATTGACAACGTCACCTTTTGCACCTCACCTGCAGGGTATTTGTTCTGATGCGGCTGACCTCACGTCAGGCCCGAGCTTAGTGGTGACGCAGGACTAAAAGGACTGTGCCCTTTCCCTCGTCTGATTTTCATCGTGCTGGGACCTGCAGCTCGCTTCATTGGCTCTGCTTTCATCCCAACTCTCATTAACGTCTAAATGTCAGAGCGCTGAAAAGTCGCTATCTCCACACCAGCTCAGCTGAGGCTGTTTTCACATCTGACGGAGTCTCTCTTTGGACGGCTTCCAAATCTGGAACATGCACCTTCTTCAACGTACATCCAGAAAACTAATGAGAAAGAAAATCGTCACGTTCTTATGATGCCAGTAATCTCATTTGTGCATGAAGCGTTGCTGATTCACTGAATTAGGCCAAATTAATACTTTGGTGTGTTGATCCGTTGCTGGGAAACATCTGTAGCGCCGTTCAATCAAAAGTAATAAAGTCTTTGATCACCAAGTAAATGAAACATTTACCAACATAAATAACAAGAAGGAAATACATTTTCCAAAAAACTTAATTAAGAACGAATACAATTATTCCCTCATCAGCCTGGGGTTGGGGTGGTCGCGGTGTTGCCTGGGGAGGCTACCTGGTGGTGCTGGACCCCCCCGGGGAGTGGGAAATGGAGAGTGAATGAGTGTCTATGTCTTTGTCGGTGAGTGTGGGTATGAAAGGGTCCTGCGATGGAAGATGCACAAAATTTTGGGCCTCCATCAGCAGGACAAAAAAAATGATAATTTATTATTATTATTATTATATATATATATATATATATATATATATATATATATATATATATATATATATATATATATATATATATATATATATATATATATATATATATATATATATATATATATATATATATATATATATATATATATATTTATATATATATATATATATATATGCTTTAGGTTTTTACCAACATGGTATTAACCATTAATTTATATGCAGACAAGGTAAAAAAAAAACAAATACAACTTTTCAAATCAAAAACCATTTTTTAGGCTAATCAGGCAAGATTATTATTATTTGTACATCTTTCAGAGATGAAAAAGAAAGAGAAAAAAGAACTTGGAGGCAGTTGAAGAAGAAAGGAAAAATAAAGAAACAAGGAAACAATCAAGAAGGAGGTTCGATGAGGACATGGAAACCTTCACTACACAATAACAGTGGAAAATCCTGAATTCCCTTACTCACAGAAGTCTGAGCAGATGTACAGTACAATAAAAAAATATTATTGTAAATCATAAATTACATCGATTTCGAAATCATGTAGGTTACCCTAGATTTGTTTGAAGTTCTTCAGTGGGTTTGTGGCCATAGAAAGAGCTGCTGTAGAGATTCTAGAGACTGCTTTAAAAGAAATCTCATCAAATATGTAAAAGACAGACAGACAGGCCGGTTCCTCACACCTACCTGTACCTGCCACACAAAGCCACTGAAGTGAAGAAAGACCTGGGAATGTTTGTAATATATGGGCAGATATCATCATGTACGCACACACACACACACACACACTCACACACATACACACACACACACACGCACACGCACACGCACACGCACACGCACACGCACACGCACACGCACACGCACACACACACACACACACACACACACATACACACGTGGACAAAACCCATTTAATTAAAAAAAATTAAAATAAACTGAAATAGCTTGAAACTGACAAAAGTAATAAGAAATGATAGATGGCTGAGCACTGACGAAAGAAAATCAAACATTGTTTTTCATTATCTCATCTTATCTTGTTTCAGTATCTTATACACGCTTCTCTGGGATTGTCTTCTGGTCTCTTACAGTTTTTTCTGAAAGCTTAGGCGCTAATTATGTTCTTGTAGCACAATTTCTAAAACTATTAACACACATAGCAAAACCACTCACTGAGTTAGCCAAACTAAAAGCACAAATACTGCTTTGCACTCAGTTTGTAATTTTGTAACACACACTTTTCAAAACTGTAGGCACAATTCGCTGCTTACACTCAATTGCCAAATTTCCAAAACACTCCTAGCAAAATTATACACATGTATGGCTATTATTTACACTATTTTGCCAACTGTCTGGCACACTTTCACATGTGAAAACAATTTTAAAGAATTAGTTCACTTTGAAATCAGCCTAAGCACTATAAATAAGCCACAGGTAAGCTGTCTGTGTGGAGTACAATGGAAGGAGCAAGAAGAGCAAGAATCAGAGGAGGCCGAGGAAGAGGACGTGGAGGTGAAGGAGTTGGAGGAAGAGGACGTGGAGGTGAAGGAGTTGGAGGAAGAGGATGTGGAGGTGAAGGAGTTGGAGGAAGAGGACGTGGAGGTGAAGGAGTTGGAGGAAGAGGACGTGGAGGTGAAGGAGTTGGAGGAAGAGGACGTGGAGGTGAAGGAGTTGGAGGAAGAGGACGTGGAGGTGAAGAAGCGAGAGGTTTAGAGGAAGTTAGAGGAAGAGGACAAGGAGCAGCAAGAGGAGGACGAGGAGGGGTAAGAAGAAGGGCCAGAGCAGACCTGATATGTCATCATATGGGACAATGTTAGTTTCCATAGGGCTGCTTTGGTCCACAACTGGTTTACCGATCACCCACTCTTCATGGCACTCAACCTCCCCCCATACTCTCCATTCTTACTGTAAATCCGATTGAAGAGTTCTTTTCTGCCCGGCGCTGGAAAGTCCACGACCGCCTTCCCCATCAACACGCAGCCCTTTTACAAGCAATGGAGGACGCATGTGGAGATATTGAGCAGGCATCATGTCAGGCCTGGATACGGCATGCAAGGAGGTATTTTCCCCGGTGCCTTGGACTGGAGGACATCGCATGCGATGTGGATGAGATTTTGTGGCCGGACCCAGAGAGACGGCATGATGTAGGCTGATTGTCTTTTTTTTGTGAATGTATTATTTTGTGTTCTGTGCTGTGTCTTTGCTTTGACGAGTGTGAATAAACACCAATACTTGAAGTTTGGATCCCTGTGTGTTTACAGAACTATGACAAAAGTATGACCTCAAACTGACCTAGCCTACCTTGTGCACAGAAAAAGAAAAAAGCCAGATGTGTTTTGTATTCATACCATCAGTGTGTAGTTGGCACATTATGTGCTTAGTAAATGATGGCATGTGTTTACTGTCTGATATGAAAACACCATTTTTACTAAGGTGTGTAGAGTTAATCAAACTGTGTTTGCTTTTGCAAGAGAACTATAAAGTTTTGATAATTTGGTGAAAGGTTTTCTCATTTGTGTGTAGAGTTTAGCAAAAATAGCCAATGTTGCAAAAAATGTACTTAAGGATTCAGAAAAAACTGTAACTCTCTCCTTTGCTTTCTCTGGTCCACGTTCAAAGTGACACCATGATACCAATGATACCAAACAATTCTTAGGGGTACCAATTACTTTGTCCAGACTAGATTAGTTCATTTGGTTGGTGATAAATGTCTAACTTTCCTTAATCGATGCTCAGAAACAATGTGTTTATTATTCATTATCTTAATATTATTAAAATGTGTATTTATTATTACTTCTGTCAGTTTCAAAAAAATTCTGACAATTGGGTTTTTTTCTTTTCTTAATGAAAGGGTATGAACACATTTGTGTAAGTGCGCACAAACGTGGTACACGTCATTGGTCATTGTTCACAGACCTCCAAAATGTGCGTCATATGATTGAGGACCTGACCAAATGAAACCCACTTTCATTAAGAGGAAGAAGAGGAGGGTGAAAAACCTGCTCTAGTGAGCATCAGAGAGAAAGTTACCATGGTAACTGCTGCACGTAAAAGTTTCTGAAACGTGTTTAAGTTAATCCTGTCTCTCAGATTGAAGTTCTCTTGCTCTCTTAAACTGAAAACGTAATTTCAGCTGTAACATACCTGCTTTCTAAAACAGCCCGCTGGAAAACTTGTCACCGAGTCAAAAATGAACCGCTCTGTTGTTCCTGGATTAGGCTACATTATAACTACTGATTTTTATTTATTGTTCATTTTCTTTCTTTTTTTTAATTTATATTTATATATTATTTAATATCATGCCTTTTATTTGTGTGATGTTTTAATGTCTCTGTAAAGCACTTTGAATCCCCTTGTTGAATCGTGCTATATAGATAAACCTGTCTCATCTGCGCGACAGATTTTGATGTAAAAGTTCTCAGGCACAAGTGAAATAGAGTACAGAAAATAATATACATACTGTATTTCACTGCCATCATTAAGGGAGGTTCTACACACTGTTATGTGTCTACACAGAACTCAAGTTCCTAATACAGTTAATTATAAGAGCGGTGTGTTGCATTCAATGTAAATCATGTTCAATACCCATTACGGTAGTTTAATTACGTCATGTTTGATGATGTTTTTTGGGGCTCGACAGAACCATCCTGCTTGAAGTTATCTCTCCTCTGTCTTGGTAATGAAACAGCACGCTCAATCCTGCGCGTTATGTTGAAAATTGCCTCCTTCTGATCTTTTCAATTTCCTTAATAGGCTGTTTTTATTTTATTTTTTATTTTTTTTACTTTCTATATGTCATCTACTGAAAAATGATCAATAAATATGCTAATATTATTCTTCTTTATTCAGTCCAGTTTGACCTTACATAGTATTACAATATTATTGGTTTGTTTGTTACAGTCATCTGAGTTTCATCTGCGTCAGAAATGGTGCAAACCTGCAGTCAACGATAAATCTCTGCTTGGCAGTCGAGGCTGAAGCTGACGTCACAAACGTACTGTTTATTCAGAAAGAGCAGAACACAGAGGATAAGATGACCTCCAGCCTCAGTGCTGCAGCTTTAACCTTCAGGAGAAAAATGAGCAACAACGGCTGGTCCAGAATAAATCAAACCACAGCCTTCCGCATTTACAAATACTAAAAACTAGAAGAAGAAAAACCCCAACCCGTGTCTTTTTTTATTTATTTAGATTTACTTAGAGGTGTTACTCAGTTCTTTGAGCTGTTTGGGTTCATTTCATTTTTGTGCTGTAGGATGCAGATCTGAGGGTGGAAGATACTGGAAGGAGGATCTACTTGTTCATCTACTTGTTACCAACATACTGAAGTTATTACATCATGGTCGTTTCACCATCATCTTTTTGCCTGTCCTACTCCAAGGCCTCTCACCGATATCAGATGTGATCTCAGAGACATCCTGAGATCACAGTCACAGACTGAATGGAGTCTTGTGTTCATCCATCCATCCATCATCTTTCCCCACTTTGTCAAGTGCAGGGTCACGAGGAGCTCCTGGAGCCTCTCCCAGCTCGCTTTGGGAAAATCTTGTATTATCTATAGTCTTTATGTTTTGCAGAGGATTAAGTTGTTTTTTCCTCTTTGAGTCAGTAAAGTTTGATGCATTGATCCTCAGACGGGCTGCTTAGATCTTATCCACCTGATTCTAGTTTGTAAATAAAGTGTTTTCAGGGTGTTTCGGAAGATCAAGTGTCACCTCGCTGCAAAATTTCTCATAGATTTCTTTCAAAGTTTTGCAGAAAATGGTTGAATTTTGATGATTATCTTTTAAACTCTTCAGGATTTACATACAAATATGACAAAAACATCTTGTTCTCCCGGACTCTTGGATCTCTGTATGGTATGATCTGCAGCTCCCAGCTTTGAAAACCCTGTGTTTCTGTGTTTGTTGCCATTCTTCATCATCTTCTTCTGGATAATTTGTACTTGCAGAGGCGTATTGCATCTTTCAGTTTTGATGCATTGAAGCCTTGATGCTGATGTAGTGTCTAAGTTTAACCTGCTGACACTGAAAGTCACTGAAGGTCACTTACAACCAGAACATCAAAAACACCTTTCATCCTCTCTCTCTCTCTCTCTCTCTCTCTCTCTCTCTCTCTCTCTCTCTCTCTCTCTCTCTCTCTCTCTCTCTCTCTCTCTCTCTCTCTCTCTCTCTCTCTCTCTCTCTCTCTCTCTCTCCACTGAGAAAGGTCCTTTGCTTAGACTTATGTATCCTCACAACTGAAATATTCTATAATGAGATAATAAAAACTATAAATCCAAATTAAAAATCTGGCATTTACCATCAGATAAGTGTGGGATGTGTACTGTTGTGCAAATTCCTGCCTCACTGAAATAACTGCTTTCCCTGAGGCGTCCATCACCTCCTCCTTTCAGTTTTTATCAACACTGGCTGCAGATTGTGACACTGATGGACTGGTTCTCGTTAACAGACACCTTCGATCACGATCAAACCTTTGTCATATGACAACTGTATCCAGCACAGACACCATAAATAAATCCCTAATGTGTGAAGCTGCAGGCCTCATGCAGACACTAAGAAGAAGTCGAGGTTTCTTTATAACATGCAAAAAAGTAAAAGTTTGTCAGAGTTCAGCTCTGGATCTGCTCTTGTTCAGAACTCATCAATAATGACGAGGACAGATTTTGATGAGGATCTATTTATTACTTTAGAGAAATTCACAAGAATACATGTTGGCTTTAGTTCTTTTCCAATGTTTAGATTCAGTTTATAAAGATCAGTACAATACATATATAATATATATATATATATATATATATATATATATATATATATATATATATATATATATATATATATATATATATATACAGATATATATATATATATATTATAACAATTAATATCAATTTACCAAGTCACCTAGAAAAAGAAAAACAATTTAATTTCTGTATTGTTTGGAGTTACGAGCTCTTAGTTATCACTACAGTGCAGATGGCAAAGCATGAAATTGTTTTTAATAAATAAAAACACAAAGTCATGTAGAGACATTAATAAAAACATCTTTATCATACTTTCAAATCCACAAATTCAGAATCTGCGGTTATAAATCAGATGCCATAAATCCATTGTCACTTTTGCTGTGATGATTGACCTCTCTGCACGACAAATATGAATACTCAAAAGCCACATGTGATCTCAAATAGATGAGAAATTAACTCAGTCAGTCATATCAGGCAGTTCAACTCTTAGATTTAAAGTTTCAGGAGTGCAGGAGCAGGTAAGCCTGAATACACTGACACAGATATGACGTTGGCTAGTGAGGATTATTTCTGAAGATGACTAGAGCTGCAAATCACAGACACACACACCAGATATTTTGATTCGGTGTGTCCGTATTTAAGAAAACAACAGCTACTTTGAAATACATGGCTGTTTGGTACATCCTGACAGACCAACATTGGATTCACTGAGCGCTCCAAGCACCAAAAATGCTCCATGTCCAAATTATGCACCGAGTGCAATCTGGATACAGTACACCAGGAACTTTCTCCACTGCTGAATATTTTGACAGCAATCGAAGACACTCCGACTAGTCTACTGAATAACTAATGTCTTTCATTATCCCCTCTCTCACCCCAAGCCAGTCCTCCCACAAATACTTCTTTCACACAATTACATTAAATGTGAACTGGACTTTACATTGCTGCAGCACTTCCTCCACAACGCCAGAGAAGTTACTAGATGTAAAACGCCTGCTGCAAATATCATTTATTGGACTATGGGATTCAATCTATTCTGCATTTTGCTATGCCAGTTTTGCAGAGATACTTGACTACTATCATATTGTTGTCTACAATGACAAATAGTATAACTGAAGTGAATTGAACGTACGATAATTATGCAGTTTTCGTAAACCTAATTGAAGCTAATTGTCAAGGAAAAGTAGATTGAGTGAGATTTATGTCCTACTCTTGTTAAAACCTACCTGTATCAGGTGTGATCAACATCTAGGAAAGAAGACCTCTGGTGGTTGTTGATGTTAAACCACTGACACAAAAGTCCTTATGATTGTGGTTTAAAGGTTACATGACTTTCTTACATCATATAGGGGTTTGACACCAGGTTAAACTCAACAAATCTACTGACAGTGCAATTACTCAAAACACCTGAAAGGTGCAACAATAAACTCGGAGGAACGGTATGAAGAAATGTTAGTCTTTTATTGAATTTTTATCAATATTATTTATGTTAGAAACGGTTGTTTTACTTTAAGCTGTTCTTATATGCCACATTCATCTGTACTCACTGGATAAAGGAAGATCAAGCATTTGCATTGCTAAATGCTTTATGTCATATGGTATAACTGTCATATGGTAGAGCAGTGTGAGGTCAGTGGGCACCAGGGAAGGTGTGTGGTTTTTACCAGCTTCAGTATCAGCCTTTGGACAGAATCAGAGCCAACATTTCAACATCTTGCTGTATTGTTCATAACAGGTTTATGAAATGCCAAAAAATGCTGTTGCTTGTCTGGACATCCGCCTCATTCCATCCTGCGGTTCCTATCTGATCTGCGTTAGAAGCGCTTACTTGGTGCCTCTCAGTGGTCGTTTGAATTAGTTGTTGGAGACAAATAGCCATTACAGTCATAGTAGCACAATGTAGTGTCGGAAATACTTCACCTAATGGTGTTATTATTATGATGTCATTTTCAGTAAGATAGTTACCAATGTAGGAATATTATTTCTCTGGACACTTGGTGTCATTGTTCGTCCACTTTGACGGACGGAGACTGGACATTCCTCTATCATAATAAATCAAATTTTGTCTCGGTAGTGCAGGCATCCGTGGCTCGCCAACAGAGGTGGAAAAAGTACAAAAATATTGTACTTAAGTAAAAGTACAAATTTTCTGCTTGAAAATTACTTAAGTAAAAGTAAAAAGTACCCATTAAGAAAATTACTTAAGTAAAAGTATAAAAGTACCTCAACTTAAATATAATAAAGTACAACAAGTACATGGGTTAAAATGTACTTAAGTACAAAAGTAAAAAGTACAAAAGTAAAAAGTAAAAAGTACAAAGTACAAAGTACAAAATTCAAAGTACAAAATTATTTTCAAAAGGATTGCAAAGAAATGAAGAATCCAAGAATTTGCTTACAACTCTAAATAATGGTGATATTATTCTGACCCCTTTAGCGTTTGTTTCCATTACCCCATTTTAATGTCTCCCTTTGCTCATCACTGCTGCTGTCCCCCTTTGGCCCCGCTGACAGGTCCACCCAGCCTGGAGTATGCAGTGACAACATTAAGCAACCCCAGCTGATAAAGGATGAGACTTTTGAACTTTTAAATGCCAAAACCACCTTAGAAGTGGTGGAATCAAAGAATGGTGCGCATGGACACGCGTCGGCTGCCGCTCAAGGCTGATTTATGGTTCCGCGTTACACCAACGTACCCTACGGCGAGGCTCTGCGTCGATTTAACGCGGACCATAATTCAGGCTTCAGTCCTCCTCGGTACTCGACGCGACGGCGGTTCCTCCGGCGAGAGAGAGTTGCGGCCTCTGCGGCGCAACTCTCCCGGGAGCTGTGGCTCCTTCTCGGTATATTCACGCGCCCCCCTTCCTTCCCGTCCGCCTCATGGTTCCGCGTTAAATCGACGCACACCTTACGCCGTAGGCTACGGCGTAGAGTGTGCGTCGCCGCGTACCCTACGCTGTAGCTCTGCGCCGGTGTAACGCGGAACTATAAATCAGCCCCCGCTGTGCTGTTAATTTGTAGCGAGTAACGACGTGTCCAATTTTAAATGTAGCGGAGTCAGAGCTCTTTTCTCAACAAACATCTATAGACCACCATGTGGTCAGAAGTGATGTTGCTGCATAGAGTGGCTTTAATAATAATCATTTATAATCCTTCAATGTATCAATGCCATATGCTTCACTGCAAAAATGCTTGATTTTATATATATATATATATATATATATATATATATATATATATATATATATATATATATATTTTTATTTTTATTTTTTATCTTTTATTTACTTAAAAACATTCAGAAGGAGATGAGAAATATTGGATGACTAAAAAAGTTAATATAAGGTAATTTATGAAACAGCCACAAAGCCGAATCTTATCTCTGCAACAGCCCTGCAGAGAAAATAGATTGTATTCCTCTCGTGAGACAAGACTTGCAGCATAACAATTGCGCACAGTTGTGTCTTTCCATTTTAATACAGATAAGCTTGAAGAACATTGTTGTTCTTAGAAATCAGCAGCTGGGAAAAGGAAAAGGGCATCTGTGCAGACAGAACCATCGTGTCTTTTAGAAATGTGGTTATTGTCTTGTTTTGTGGATTTTATTTGATGATTTTCTTAAAGTTTAATGTCTTTAAAGCTTTTTTACACACACACACACACACACACACACACACACACACACACACACACACACACACACACACACACACACACACACACATACACACATACACACATACACACATACATACATACATACATACATACATACATACATACATACACACACATATATACATACCTTAAAGGATACTTTGATTGGGATCTGGGTTGTACAAAACCAAAGGAAATTGATGATGCACATGTTAACGTGCAAATGTTAATCTTTTTGCCTTTGTGTAACTATACAAATTTAATTTGATGTGAAACATTTATCATTTCTCTCAGTTTGAGAGTGGATGTTCAGTAAATTTTCATACCGTAAAAAAAATTAAACAGCATTTTGCAGATGTTTTAAGCATTTTATTGCAAAACACAAATATAAATGATAAAGCACATATACATCTTTCAAACATCTCTCTGCAAGCTGCTTGCAAGTTTTAAAGGTTTAGTGGGAAAACTTTACTGGAACATGTACTGTTGTATTTCAGCATCATTTCAAAGGCATCATGCATCTGTATGCTTTGGAGGAGGCAGCTCTGAAAAAAGGAGTACTTTTGATTTGTGTGTACTGGATTTTAACATCTACCAAACCTGTAAGAATGTTCTACAAGAGTAAAATGAACTTAGTAAGAAATGTATACACTATTCAAACCATTATTTTTTAAAACCATTAACCAAAAACACAACTGTTCAAAACATTTTACACAATGAATTCAGCACTATTGGAAAAAAAAAGATTAATGACAATCAATTCTTGATTATCTAAAAGTATAGATCAAAATGATATTGATGGTGGAGCCCAGATCTATGTAGTGCACATTTTTTCATTTTGTTATCATTCTTTACAGCCTGCAACAAGGAAAACATGAACTGATAAGTGCTGCTTGTTGAAAAAGTGCTGGTCATTTAATTCACAGTGTAACTACAGATTTAAAAAATGATGTGAAATTATTTGCAGAGATAAACTGGTTGAAAGAGGCTTATTATAATATGAAAAAAAGAACTAATAGAGAGAACCATACAGTCAGAGCAGGACAGTTTAGATTTGAAGTGATTTGAAGTGACCTTTCTGTGTCGTTTAACATTTTCGTGAGCTTATATTTGATCTCTGTGAAGAACATTTAGCATTGGAAGGTGCTACTGGCCCAGAGGAAGTGATACTAGCTCTGAGAGGCCATGAAAGTTAATTTATCACAAAACAAAGACATATTCGAACAAACATTACTAAAGAACAATGAGTTCAGTACCAGAGCTGGAATGAAAACATGATAAAAAGGTAATAGTTTTTTTCTGATTTGAGATGGTCGGTTTTCATTTAAAAAAAAATAAAAATAAAAATCCATCTAAAAAGGTTATGATAAATGATTTCTAAGTGAGCTTTTTAACAGCTTTTTTTTGGTGTAGTTTTTGTGTGTGTGTGTTTTTTTTTAAAGCACAATATTCAGAGTCTTTAAAGTGTGATTCTGCTCCATGCTCGCAAAACTCTGTCAGCCACAAAGAAACTTTTTATTACTATTTATTTCCACTGTTATGTTCAGTTGTAAGAAAACAAAACAAAATACCATATCACATTTAGGAAGATGTTGAGGTGAGTGAAACCAGAGACTTGTGGTTCACATCCACCTGCAACAGAAGCCCTTTGGTTCAGGAAAGATGCTGGTTTTGGTTTGATGTAAGTAAGTACATTTTATAGTAAAGTCTTGTCCTTTTTTTTAAAGATAAGTCTTGGAATATGTTCACATTAGAGGAGCTTTACAATAGGCCAAGTATGTATTCATTATTGTATTTATGAGTGGCAGTAGCCTGACAGATTGCATATGACAGAGTTTTCTTCATTAGTACTGTGGCTCCTTTACACTGGTCTACCATTTACACTGATTTCCACCGATTTAGCAAACTACCACTTCCACTGTTTTGCAATCGCCAATAAATAAAAGAGGAAGAAGATGGTAAGGAGAAAGCATGTCAAAAGCATACTCAATCTGCACCATGTTTTATATTTGTTGGAAAAAAAGAAAACGACATCAAGTAAACCCGCGACCACACAATACTTTTTCGGGGCCACACTGAATTTGATAAAGGTTCACCATCTATTGATAACTTAAATAAACAATTTGATCCATTTCTCAACAATGGAGGCCAACATAAATTACAAGAGTTTCAATAGAAACAAAAGATTTTCTTACTGTTCCTTTAAAGTGAAGGAGCCATGAAATGGAGGATATTGGGTCCGATATACTTAATTTTGAACCTTTGTAGGAAATATTTCCAATAACTTTCATGTTGACAAATAGCAGGTAAATCTGTTCCTTTTGGAAACCCTGCATATCTTGGTTCAGAGAGGATGTTTGAATGGAAGACTGAGGATTTCATGGAAAATTAAAACATTGTTACATTTTCTTGCATCAGCATACTTGAAATTTAAAAATAATCATTAGATTAACTCCCTGATATTTTTCCTTCAAAGACAGACTTTCTTTCTCAAATATAAAAGTAATTTCTAAAAGAAAACGTTAAATACGCAGTTTTGGCATCAATAAACATCCATACTTTCATATAATTCCAGCATATACATACAATGTAGAAAATCTTAGGCCTGTTTTCCCTCCGAAAATATTCCGTATGTGATAAAGCAAATAGAGTTTGAAACAGTGTTATAGTTGGACACAGTTGGACTGCTGAGAAGCAAAGGTATGTGATTGGCTGAGCTTCACCCGGTCCCTCGCTGGGCAGCCGTGATCAGGGCTGAGATTCAGTCAACGCTGAGCTGGAAGTCTCATCCACCAACATAGACCAACAGCTGGAAAACAAACCAACAAAAGGCCCAGTTTTTTCCACAGTTAGACATAAATGATCCAATCCTGCTGTGTGAATGTAAGCTGACTGGTCAATGCAGATAACTACAGCTAATTTAGAGGTAGTTTGTTTCTGCATTTGTGGATGCAGTGAAGCCTGTTGACTGATGATGCTTTTTAGATGTGTGAGCAAATGTAGAGATTTCCACAACTGCACTGCGTCTGTTTTTTAATGCAGTGCTGTCTGACGCTCACAACCAGTGGTTTTCAGCCTGGTCCCTTTATTACAGAGACTTCTGGAGACTCTGAATCTGCTAACGATATGATGATAATTATGTACAGATGGAAATGAATGCTCTGTTTAGACCCAATAATGTCCTGTCGAAACCTCCTTATGATGTTTCCTGGCATCAAAGTCTGTACACTCTTTAAAAAGTGAATGAAATCTCTTTATTCCAACATTTTGCATTTCTTTTTTACTCTCTTGAATGTAATTTATGGCTTTAAATTATTTTCAAATCACTGTGCTCTGTTTTGACTTGACATTTTACACGCTCTTACAAAAAAAAAGAAGTCATCAGCCAATGAGAAGAAAGCTTAATCACATTCTGGCTCCACATCTAAAGGAAAAGAAACCTTTTGTCCTGTCATCAGGCAAACTTTTTGTGTGAGTCGCTTTTCATTCGGGAGCTTTTATCAGATTTTTGTGTTTATTGTAAATGTCACGAACATTAGAGAAAGGCTGATTTTTTTTCCTACAAAGTGAATCTGTCTGCTCGCAATGGAGAAACTTTGAAATGAGCTAATAACATGAAGTGAAACATTTTTTTTTTACATGAAGTGAAACATTTTCCATTCAAACAAAGTAAAATGACCTCATCTGTCACAAAATTGGTAGGAGCTGAACATTTGCAGCTTTCTTTTGAGCTGATAATGGGAGCTTTAATACAGTATGTTCTCTTTCAGCGCAGAAAACACTGGAAACCATTGTTTATGAAAGAAAATCCAACAATTCCTTGTGGTGGCAGTGTAAAGGAAATTACTTATTTTTGCCATCTCTGAACAACATTATTCCTTTATTGCTTTTGTGAAGTGCTTGTGTAATTATTTATGCTGTCTGATCACTTGTGTTGAATCATAACAGGACAGAGTTGAGTATATTCTGCCTCAGTGAGTGCAGAAAGTATACAGCCTTAGCTTTTTATTTTCCTGTAAGATAGTGAAACAGCGTGAAGGACCGTGGCGTCTCAGATCATCACATGTGCTGCTGGATGTGCGGAAGGGACGTGTAATCTCAATGGTTATAATGCGGCTAGAATCTGCATGGCAGAGTCTCATTCAGCACTGTGTGGAACTGTCCTTTTGCATGCAATAGAAATAAACGTGCTTTGCTTAACCGGGACGTCTCACTGGTAACCAGAAATGCCCACAACACCAAACAAACATAACTATGAGTGGATTCATTTTTCAAAAGTCCCTACAAATTAAAATGTTTTTTTTTTAACCTTTGTAGGAAATATTTCCAATAAGTTTCATGTTGACAAATAACACCAGGTGAATCTGTTCCTTTGGAAACCCTGCATATCTCGTTTTCCAAGAAAAGGTGCTGGAGATCTATCACAGAAACATTTGCTTAACATCCAGGCTTAAGGAATCTTCATATTTGACAGAAGGATCCAGATAGACTTTTATAGAGAATAACAGTCTGTTAAACTGCTGTATTATGATACTTCATACTCTCTGATGCACTCTGATGCTTCACTGCATTACACACCAGTGTTACATGCACAGAAATGATTATTCCCTCACAGAAAATCCCTGTAAAACTTCATTCCAGGTCGCGCCTGGGAGAGTCTGATATAAGATCTTTAAATATTGAATTATATATTATATAATGATGATTTAAAATTAGTTCGATTTAAAAATTAGAAATATTCATTATCATTAATATTGATTATCCACTTCAAAACTAAAATGCACTGTTTTAATGTTTAGTTTTGTGCAAAACCTTTTGTCAGTATTCTGCGACCGAACTTCATCTGAAGTTCGACTAGTTAAAGGAACATTAAAAAGTTAAAACAAATCTAGGTCTATTAAAGGTTCGTACAAGGTCATGTCCTCAGCTTCCACAGAACTGTCTTCCGTTGCACAACATTGGTAGTTGACTTGTACAGACTTTTTGCCCACTTACAGACGTTTTCTTTAGTTTTCTTTATCTGTAAGGACATAACACCATCACTCAAGTGGAATGAGTCTTGTCAGAGGATTAAAATAGCAAGTTAATTCTGTTACACTCTGTCCAGACACAATCTCATTCATGTCAGACATTTTACTCTCCTCATCATCTGATAATAGACCTTGACTTAATTTAACTCTGGATTTTTCCTTTAAGTACGCAAACTTCTGGCCTTCAAGGATAAGTACTCCTCTTTGCTGATGTTGACATTTCGGAGCATGAGAGGAATATAAAAAATACTGGAAAAAACTGGGAAGAAAGCTGGCACTTGGTACAGAATATTAAACCATTCAGCTTTGACTCAGGTGCTTTTACAACATGTCACACATCAAATAAGCGATCAAAATATCTGACATGTTGGCCAGGTGGGTGAACGAGGGACTCACGGGGACAGGGCACAGAGCACGACCCCCCAAATAAAGCACCTGAACTGATCAGGCGTTTTAACCTCATGATCACCGACTCCTGCTGGCACATTTGTCCTGGACCTGGACCTCACCTTTGAGCATGCGTGCGGGCTGGCAGCTCACAACAGTTGTGTCTTCAGGACCATGAGGATCACAGGAGTCCAGACCAGCATCCTGAGCTCCTGAGATAAGATAAAATAAGATACTCCTTTATTATTCCCTCAATGGGGGAAACTCCTGAAACACCAAGAAACACAGATACACAATAAGACCAAATCAGACGTCTGTAGGAGGCAGAGATCTAGTTTAAGATGATGCAGTTAGTAGCACAAGGGAGGAACGAAACAATGTGGCATCAAGTTTTCTGCATGAAAACAATTTTAAAACACAGAATATGAGGACATTTATTCTTAATTTGGGCGCCTCCTGCTGGCAGACTCATTAAAAACATCTGATGAAACTCAGCTGTAATTTACTACCTGTCAGTTTTAATTTACACCGTCTAACAGAATATAGTTTGTTGCTTTACTAAGTTTCTTTCAAAAATATATATAAAAAAAGTGTTTATCTGCGTAGATTCTGGATTTTGTGTCACTCATCCTCTTCTAAAATGTTTGAGGTCTGCTCAACTATTTTGGTGCTTCACGTGTTAAGTTCATATTTGTTCCCGTTATTGTATTTGACTGCATTCTGAACCCAAACCAGCCAGAAGAGGAACCAGACGGGAGCACATCCCGAGTTCTGCTGCAGTCAGCAGAAATTCTGCTTCCAAACTGAGACTGGAGGAACGGCGACGCTAAAAACAGGATTCAGTTGGGAGAAGTGTCCTCACAGAGAATTCAAACTTCCCCTCTGAGGTTTGAAAACAAAGACGACAGTTGATAAAGTCACTTCCTCCAGTGTAGTGGAGTGTATGGTGGAGACACGCATGCTCTTCTTTGAAGTAAAACACACAGAGACTCATTCAGCTCCGAGATGTTGCTGAATACCAAACTGATTGAACACACAAATACCAAAGAAGACCACAGACCACAGATCAGCAGAACATCACATTCAATCATACTTCCAACATTTCAACTGTATGTTGTTGTCCCGGTTATGAGAACCATGCGAGGAGATTACAAACTTTTTTCCTCTTAATCCCGCCTCTCCTTTCAGTTTACGCATTCATCTGGAATATTTTCCTGTTTTGTGCTGCCAGAGCTTGCTCATCCTGATTATCCGTCTCTCTGCAGAGTCTTGACAAGCTGTTTGAGAGCATTTTGTCTCTCAGATACGAGGAGTGTCATGTTTGTTGATGCCGGCCGAGATCAGAGCTGCACTTACAAAAAGCAGATGGACTCCGGATTTTAACAGAAACCACCTGCTTGCTGCTGCACAAGCACTTTTATAAATAACCCCAGACAGAAAACCACTTTCATCTGGATCATCAGCTCGTGGGGTTCATGATGAACTGTGGGGGTCGCTGCCGTGTTCCCAACCATGCAGGGAAGACAGGAAGGACTCAGCGGGAGTTTGCACATTGAACCAGATCATCACATTCATATAAACTGTATCTGGGTCATTTGAAGGCGTTTAAGTACGCCGCAGGTTTTTAGGGTGTGGTCACACCTGCGGCCCAGAACATTTAGCCTGGAAAATTATACATTTGGTGAAGTTCACCAGTGAAAGGCTGCTTTCATGTGGCATTCACATAACAAGATCCACCAGAGACCAAACCCCACTTTTCCAAGTTGGTACGCTTGTTTGGAGCAAACCAAGCTTCACATGTCGGGGTGAACGGCACCAGCAGCTCAGCTGCGCCACAATTCCCTTTATTTGAACCAGAGATGGCAAGTATGTACTAACCCTTCAATCAAAGCCCACATTTGAAGGGTTTCACATTGTTTTTCATCTTTGCTTTGACAGTTTTAGAAGATAAATTGAGACCAACTACGTTCTGCTGAAATTTAGAAGAGACTAGGACTAACTGTTACTAACATTTATCTTTTCATTTTTTCGCATGTATCCAAGAGGATGTTAACAGCCCTGCTATGTGGTTTAGTTAAGTGTTATTTATGACAGTTTGTATGAAACATTTGACTCCTGGTTTGAGTCCATGTGGTTTAACTCACACCTTAATCAAATCTGATCTTAATGTCTCTAAACTAAGGTTTATCCACACTTTAACTGTGTAATCTGATTTTGCTGAGGTTTAATGGAGATTTAACTAGCCTAAGAGAACTGATACCCAACTGAGCTGGTGAAATTTTGTTGAACTCAACTCTGTTATAATATATATA
This sequence comes from Cololabis saira, assembly GCF_033807715.1. Taxonomy (NCBI): domain Eukaryota; kingdom Metazoa; phylum Chordata; class Actinopteri; order Beloniformes; family Belonidae; genus Cololabis; species Cololabis saira. The sequence continues at coordinate 46,156,894 of NC_084601.1, forward strand.
TATATATATATATATATATATATATATATATATATATATATATATATATACACATACATATACTATTTATACACACACACACACACACACACACACACACACACACACCGGTATATATATATATATATATATATATATATATATATATATATATACACTCTGTGCAGCTAAGTGACTGGCTCTTACCGGATAAAAAGGAGGTATTGCAGCGCTGTAAACATAGATGCTGTTCTTCACTGTGGTTCTTCTGGTTGTTGCTGGAGCAACAGTTGCATCCGGCGAGTCCTCCTCTCTTCCCGTCTCCTCCTCTCCTCCCGTCTCCTCCTCCTCCTCCGTCTCTTCCCCCGGGCCCATGAATTCTTCTCTGAACCGCTCCAGATCCTCCATGCTGCTGTTACCTAGAAACATCCGCCGACATCAAATTCTCTTTTGAACTGGTACAATAACCACTGTGACAGAAGCGTGTGTGTCCTCCAGAGCTTCTGTTCAGAGCCAGGACTTACTGAAGAAGCTGTACTCAAAGGTGGCGTTGTAGTCGGAGTCGTAGTCTGGCTGCGGCGTGAACAGGCCGTAATCCTTCGCCTCACAAACTGAAAACACATACGTTTATTATGTAATTTCATTTCTGTCTAGTTTCTCGTGTCTTTCCTTTAGTTTAATCATGTGCAGCATTTCCATTCAGTGTGGGGTTTTCCCCACATCTTCATGTATGACAGCTATTTTTCCATTGATCCACACGAGCGACTGCAGGGAGCGTGCAGCTTCCTCATGTTTGACTGTCTGTTATCTGAACAAGATATTATGAATCCAACTGTCCTCCTACTGTTTCTTTGGAGTTAATTTTTAGGCTGTTGAGTCATTTGAACAAGGATTTGGTTAAGTTTTAATCGGGATTAGTTTTTGGACAATTGCTTTTCCTGAGGATAGAGAGAAAGTTCAGCGCTTCCCTGCAGTAGATCCATTTGCCGGTTTTACATCAGATATAACATGCATCTTCCCCAGGGACACCTTGTTATAGAACGACCTTCCGGCAGAGTGAAACTGAAGGCCAGTTGGGCTCAACAGTTGTTAAACCAGGGTTTTATTCAGGTGGATTTATCTTCTGCCATTTGACAAAGTTTAACTCTAAAGTTTATAGAAAGATTGACTTTGAATGAACTCTTTAAAGCTAGAAAGTTATACCAGGACAGACAACAACTAAATAACTAACTAACTAAAAAAAGATCACTTCCAAAAAGATGTGTCCATGTTATAACTATTCGTATTCGTAATGATAAACATTTGTATCTAAATAAAAAGTTGTACCCAAAATTCTGCTGTCACACACATGAGTCTGATAAATTATTAGGGTTATAATTGTTTTTATGCGAGTATGAATCTAAAAGCTGTGAGTGCAAAGTCTTGTGAATACAACTCAAATTTCTACGACTACAAGTCTTCGCTGTGAACACGAATTCAAGTTTATGGGTACGAGTCGAAAAACTGTTGAAATGACGTCACAGGCAGGTCACAGCATAGACATATATACGTAGACGCCCCATCGAGTGCTGAGCCAACTGCCACATCCAATATGGCGTCAACGTCGCCGCTATATTGGATGTGGTAAGACTGCGCTGTAAATTAATACAAGTAAATTGACTTATTTTCATAAAGCGCCTTTCTACAAATATTTTTTCGTTTTACGTCTCATTTATTAATTCACACACCCACTGATATACTTGGGAAACACTTAGGCACCAAATATAATATATTTAATTTTCTCAGATGGCAAAAATAAGAACTTTATTGATCCCACATAGGAGTAATTCATGTTATATCAGCTATAGAGAACAAGGTAGTGCCGAAAAACTATATCCCTCCTCACAAAAAGAAAAATAAAGAAACAATTTTTCTCATCAACAAAACATATTTTTAAATTTTCAAGTAACAAAATAACATATTTTAACTATTTTTCAGATTTTTTCAATTATTTTACTGTCTGAAAAATTGTTCAAATGTTATTTTATTTTCTGAAAAATGGTTCAAATATTTTATTTTGTTATTTGAAAAATTTTAAATTTGTTTTGTTGATCTATTTTTCTATATTTTTCTTATTTTTGTGAGGGGGGATATATATTGTTTTTCGGCACTACCTTGTTCTCTATAGCTGATATAACATGAATTACTCCTATGTGGGATCAATAAAGTTCTTATTTTTCAGACAAGTAAATAACATGTTTTGTTGATGAGAAAATATGTTTCTCTATTTTTCTTATGTCTATGCTGTGACCTGCCTGTGACGTCATTCAACAGTTTTTCCGACTCGTACCCACAAACTTGAATTCGTGTTCACAGTGAAGACTCGTAGTCGTAGAAATTAGAGTTGTATGCACTCACAGCTTTTAGATTCATACTCACATAAAAACAATCCTAACCCTAATAATTTATCAGACTCATGTGTGTGACAGCAGAATTTTGGGTACAACTTTTTTATTTACATACAAATGTTTATCATTACGAATACGAATAGTAATAACATGGACACATCTTTTTGGAAGTGATCTTACTCCATAGTTATCAGACTTGTATTATTTGCAAAAGTTACGATTTAAAAATAACCGTTATATTTGAACTAACTGATTCTTCCAGAGCTGGAATGAGTACCAGCTCCATCATGATCTGATTTTATACGATCTTCATCCGTTTCCACAATATTATAGCATCAATAAACACATGATTGTCTTGTCACCTGATGACTCTCTTGTGACCACAGTGACAGCCGGGGATTTGAATCATCCAGATATCTCCTCTTAAAGAAAACATCAGTGAACATGCTCTCTGTAACAGAATTCCTTCACCAGGAAAGCTTCAGCTTTATCCGGACATACCAAACTTCTTGTAAATCACAACATCTGCTGAACGCTGTTGATTTGTGGGTCCTGGTAAAGTGAAACTGACCATTAGACTGTCACAGTCTCAGATTAACGGAGGATCCCACCAGAGCGCGTTTACATTATACTTCAAAACCAGTGATTCCATAAACCATGAATCACAATTTTATCTGCTTTTAAAAACAGATTAAAATCAGTCTCTCTTGTATAAAATGATTCATGAATCTATGCCTTTAAACAACAACAAAACATCACTAGAAACCATTACTGTCATTCTTGATCAGATGGTATGAAGAGAACTGGACAAACGGATCCATTATCCCAAGGAGGTTAATAGAGAGGAGTTATATAGGTATTAATAGAGAGGAGTTATAAAGATATTGTCTTTACGGGAGCTGATTCTGCCCAACGCCAGTATATCCCAAAAATGGGCAGAAGGACCAAGTCTGGCAATCTGATGGAAAACCCCACACAGTTACCACAAGCCTGCGGGGGTTTTCTTTCTTTTATTTCTCATATGTTTGTTTCTCCTACACATTTGGACATTTTAACACAAGGATCACTAGAGATTGACCCGGTTTTGGAGCCACTTGACATATTACAAATGTTGGCACATCCTGGTCTGGATTGTGTCAGTGTAGCAAGATCAAGGGTTTGTTTCTTCCTTTTGCACCTTCTAAATCTGATTTGGGAGGTTTTTACGTCCTCATGGATGCTGTGCTGCTCTTTAAGAGGTTCTCGTGGTTGGGTAGTGTGGTTTCAGTTGGCATTTAGGAGCTTTTCTCGGTTCTGAAAGTGGTTCTGGTGATCCCTGAAATCGCTTCAATGCCAGTTAGACTACAAGGTGCTTTTAGAGCTTTAGTGGTCACTTGGGTTGGTCTAGTGGTGTTTAGGGAGTTTCTAGACCACTTCATTTGCTTTAGCTCTTTAGGGTTCTAGTAGTTTGTGTGGAGGTTCTGCTCGTGATTTATGATATTCTCATGTATCATGAGTAGGAATGGGAATCCAGAACCGGTTCTTGTTCAGAACCGGTCCCCAGGGCATGAATGACATCTGCACACACGTTGCTAAGCAACGTGCATGAGCCAGCAGTCAATAGTAAACATGGTGCCCAAGCGATACAAACAAAAAGTCTGGTTAAAAGTCTGGTTACATTTCAGTAAAAAAGGAGGACAACAGGGAAACTTGTAATACTTGCCAAGTGGTTACGGTATATCGTCGAAGGGAAAAATTCCTACCATCATGCTAAACCATTTGTGCAAACAGCAACCAATAACAATCAATGAATGTCACGTTTTCAATCCACTCCGGACCGACATCAGTAGTTCTTAACCCAGCAGCAACGTTAGCATGTCCTTGGCTAAAAATACAGCAGGTAACTTTTTCCCCAAATGGAAATCGATAAGGGAATCGATAAAGAACCGAATCGTTAAGCAGAATTAAAAATGGAATCCTAAAAATCTTATCAATTCCCATCCCTAGTCACCAGAGGAGCCAGTTTAACCAGTTTAACCAGTGTTCTGGCATATTAGCAATGGTAAACATTTGAATGGTTTACCAGAGCCCTCAAGTGTACATGTAGAATAGTCTGTTGGACATTTAGGTGGTTATATGGGTTTAACAGGTACTCATAGTGGTAATTTGAATGGCTCTAGCAGTCCCTGAGGTTCTACTGGTCTTTAAGGTGGATTATAGTAGTTTTTAAGGTGTTTTGAGTAATTTTGATCACGTATTGGTCAATGTTGGGGGTTACATTTTTAATATTAGAATAATTACTTTTACTTGAGATTACTTTAAAAACTATGGCTGCATCTTTTCTAAGGCTTCTTCACTCCTTCAGACAGCAGGTGGAGCTTCTGAGGTCCCTGTTGAAGCAGGTGGATGAAAAAGCTGCTAAAGACGTTAGAGATGCTACAAAGACCGAACACAGAGGGAAAGGGATGAGAAAAAGTGTCCATTAGTCTGATGGGAAAGCTGCTCCCTGAGGACCCTCCTCATCCTCGGCCCTCAGTCTTTCCCTGGGAAAATGTTTCTGCTCATTGTCCAAGTTTCACATCGTAACTCGGATTCATGAAACCCATGTACTGATGGCTGATAAGACCTTGGCGTAAGTGCTGACCCTGCCAAGAAGCAGGATTTATTTGACAGTTGCATATACATTAAGATAAACATAAGAAACGTATGTGACTCTAGCTCCATTCTTCTCTGACCCTGAGATGCAGCTGCTGTTTCCAAATGGAAAACTGTCTTATACTCTGCATTTCTTGTTGTTGCAACTGTATATTATTTTCAATTGTTAAGAGGTAAGAGACACCCTAGCAGCTCTTACATATTTCTAATTCCAAATAGTCATGTTTTATAATCTACTACATTTGAATGTTTGTAAATACACCTGTATCCTCTTACTGTCCCTAAGGCACCACTGCTAGTACAACTCATCTGCTTTTATACTCTTGACACGACCACTAAAACAGCTGCTCGACTCTGCCAGTGACTCCTGAAACTACATCCTGCTGCTGCTTTGTAGTGGACGGACACACACAAACACAAAACCCCCAGAACACAAATGTTCTATCTATAGGTACCAGAAGAAACCGATGTCCTGAACCCCAAACTCAAACCCAAACTGGTCCTCACAAAGATAGACATGCAAGCGTACGTAGAAATTGAGTAAATGAGGTCAGTTGTGATAATCTTCCCCTTTAAATCTCTTAAATCTGATTAGATGTGTGCCAGTTAACATGTCCAGCCTGCTTTTTTTTTCTTACATGGGATTAAAAGGGGCAGTTCCCCCAAATAAATTGAAGCCACACGCTGACCTGAGACGCCCCGGTGGAGAACATAACATGGAATATGAGCCCTAGCATGTTCACATCTGGATGGATCAGTCAGTGACGACTTGCTTGGTCAATGTTCTGGATCTTGAAGAGATAAACCTGTGGAGGTCTGGCAGGGCTGAGGGCTCGCAGGGCCTGGCTCTGTTTTTACACAGCAGGAAGTCTGGGCTTATTACTTCATTGTTTTTAAAAAGTTTGGTATGATTCTCTGACACTGAGATTTTTGTGAAGGGATCATTACACGCACACAAACCCACGCACTAATGTCTTTCTCCCTGTGGGGACAGAGCAATCCTAGAGCGTGAGCCTCAACTAAGAAAACGTGGGCATGAGAACCCCGGGGTCGCTGTGCAATCATTTTGAAGCTCCCGCTGGGATATAAACCCACATACATTCGCTTTCTCACGCACACATTCACAGGGGGAGCGAACGGGAACCTACGGGATGGGCTGGTAACAATCATCAAACAGGAAAAGCGTCAACCACAACAACTTGTCAGTCACAGAGCTCCATCACAGGAAATTACAACCAGCTGAAGCGCACACACAAACACGGCCTGATATCACCTGTCAATCAAACCATGGAGGTGGCGCTGGGATGTGTTCTGAGCAGGAAAATGAAGAAAAAAAATTAAACCAATAAATAAATTAATGGAAAGAGGGAAAGAAAAGGGTTTAATGGAAGAAACGTGGGGGGTGGGTGGGAGTTGGGACAAAAGAGGGGGAGAAAAAAAGGATGTTAAACAGAAGGAAAAGAGGTGGGAGAATGCACGTGAGAAAGGGCAGGATGAGAGAAGAAAGAGCATGGAAGGAAGAGAGGTAACAAAGAAAGAAGGAGATGAGTGGAGGAAAATGGAAAGGGGGACAGACAAAAGAAAGGAACTGAATGAAAAAAGAAAAATAGGAAGTTAGGAAATTGACAGAAAAGAGGAAAAGAAAGGGGAGGAGAGTGCTAGGATGTTAACAAAATAAGAGCCTGGGGGGGTCGGTCACTGTGAGTGGGTGTTTGTTGGCAAAGTCCCATGATCTTTACAAGTCTTACAAAAACCAGCTGTTGAACACACACTTTCTCACAGACAAACTAAAAGTCTGAATGACATTAACCAAGAGTTAAAGTGGAGCGGAGTGCCCTTCAGGGGCTGCAGGTCCTTTCAGTTCTGGGGGGGAAAAAGGTTTGCTGGTCGAATTGTGTCACTATTAACAGCTGTTTTCATCTGTCCTGTCCTGTCAGAGCTGATCCCTGTAACCATGGCAACACTCTCTACAGTATCTCCAGGCCAGAAAGCCAGCTGATCAAAAACTGTCACGTGACCCGTCCGAGGAAGCAGTTTGCTTGCTAAATATCCCAGAATGAACCTTCGAATAATAAAACATAAAATCATCCTGCTGCTGCTGTTTCTGGTGCATCCTGTCTGTCAGCTGATGCATGAAGCTTTGAAATAAATCTAAACAAAAAAGCCATATTAACCACAAGGACCTTGTGTGAAATTATCGATTAAATCATTGTTGAAAAGCATTTTTTACACTTTTTCCATGTTTCACATTACAGCCACACCCATCAGTGATGTTTTTTTTACAGATGTTTGATTTTCTTTTCCTTTTAAAAACCTGACTCACATCCGATTAGACTAAAACTGAACCCAAACACACTACCATCAACATAGTTACTATCTTTTTCCTTTTTTTATTGATCCAGCAGGATGATCAGTAAATCTGAACACCAACAAGGTTGTGTTTAATTTTGGAAGCAGAAATTTGAAGAATTAATTAACATTTTCTCAAATAAAAGTGTTAATAAAACAGAATACAAGTTGAATATTTTAAAAACATTTTTAGCATTAATTGTGCAGACTTTGTTTTTACATGATCAAGTTCCTGAAAAAGTTTGGATCAAACGAATGTGACTTTCAGCGCCAAAGCAGCAGATATAAGAAATCAACAGTTTATACATGCTTATTTTTTTTTTTAAATAATTGTGTCTTCCAACCACCCTCCATCTGTTTTAATTAGTATTTTTACATAATCATGCACTTTTCAGTCATGCCCTTTGCAAACATTCACTCCAGTCAACTGCAAAGAAGAAAGTGTGTCTGAACATGTAAATCAAAGTGATGAACAAACAAACGTGCACGTGTTAAAGTCAACATTTGAGCTGATACAGTTATCTTGATTAAAAAAAAGAGAGGAAGAGCTCCAGCTCCAGCTGCAGCAGCCGCAGGAGGTGGAGGAGGTGGAGGGTTAACCATGTTGGCTTACAGTTAAACAGTGAAATGAATTGAACAAGAAGCTGAACAGCTGCAACAGTCCTGACAGTTCAGTCCTGACAGTGGAGACTCACCAGCAGACAGCAGCAGCAGCAGCAACGAGCCTCCCAGCAGGCTGAGGGACAGAACCCTGAAACTGGACATTATTTACATAGAGGGAGGATGGATAGATGGACGGATAGATGGAAGACTGATAGGGAGACAAAGAGTGAACAGACACAAAGGACAGAGAGGTGTGATGGGCTGAGCAGCTGAGCTCTGAATGAACATGAACACACTTGGAGAAAAGGGGAGGAGAGTGTGAGGGGGAGGAGAGGGATGAGGAGGGGGAGGGTTGTTCTGATTTTCCTGCCAAGTTTGTTCCCTGTTTGCCAAACATGAAGAAAAAAGACTTTCCACATTCAGTGAGAGATTCACAGAAACAAAGACATTAAAAAAAAACCTTTTATACAATAGTGGGTTTTATTGGTACATTGCACCAACTCTTTTTTTTCTCTTCTCCTCCACTCACGTTTATTTCAAAGTGGTGTGTTTCCAAAGACATTGTTGTGTCTTTGTGACTTGTGCAAACTCTAAACTGTCCTCCTCCGCTGCAGAGATTTAGAGTAAACATGCTAACGAAGGTGAACATTTCAAACAAGCAAAAGATAAATCTGATTTTTACTTGTTTTTTCCCCCATAAAAATCTAAAACATTTTTCCTTTAAAGATCTGTTTAGAAGTTTCATTTGTCTCAAGCTTGAAAAAAAGGTAAAGGTGTAAAGTTACCATCAAGCCTTTTCATATGTGCAGGTCTGTGAATCTGCAAAGTGTTTGCAGCTGCTCGTCCTCTCACTCGTCTGCTCGGCTTCATTTCAACATCTTTTTCTATCTAAATTAGGCCGTAAATAAGAGTTTTTGAAGTCACAGGTTTGTTCATCCAAATAAGATGACTGAATCATTTCCAATTGTTAGTAGTACTGCAGAAGTCTCATCAGAAAAACATGTAATTTCCATGTTTGTCGACAAACTACAGTGTTTCACACAGTGAAATGACAACATATATAAATGCTGTTGTTCTGCAAGAAAAAGGACAACGTCTCCCGCTTGGGAGTCGGGTGACTTAACGCTTCCCAGCCGGCCTTCTTAGAAGCATTTGCGGCTAAATCAACATCAGTTGGCAGGATTTTAGGACGTGCTCACATTTTGAAAGAGAAACAAAAAAAGGACATCTTTGAGCCAATCTATTGCAAATGCACCATTTTTCAAAGAACAGTTTACAGCATCTGTCTGTGACTATTGTAGTTCCTCTGAAAGCTGCAGCTTACTCGCAGGACTGGGTTTACGTCCAGTAAGCAGCGCTGCCCCACCGGGACCAGCCACCATGAAGCCAAAGAATGATAATACAGTGGCGGACCACAGGTTTATGGCAATACTTTCTGTTGCAAATGTATCTGGTTTATTATTTTTGACTGGTATGCATGTGAGCTGCCTT